>NC_048300.1:188820712-189104687 GCF_013100865.1 Trachemys scripta elegans | reverse complement strand
CTCACTTCTTCGGATGCATCCGAAGAAGTGAGGTTTTTACTCACGAAAGCTTATGCCCAAATAAATCTGTTAGTCTTTAAGGTGCCACCAGACTCCTTGTTGTTTTTGTAGATACAGACTAACACGGCTACCCCCTGATACTTGACCTAAGATAGTCGTATCATTTTCCATGAAATTCACAAGCAGTCTACATGTTAAACTCCCCACTCAGCACAGTAGCTGCAGCTCCTGCTTCTACAGCTTCAGTCTTGTTGTCTTCCACACAGTTCTTTCTCTGAAACCAAGGAGTTGCTTTCAGACACCTTAGTACAGAATTAGGTGTGTCTGTTTACATTCAGGAGACAGAGAACTTCATACCAGGGGGGAAGAAAAAAAACAAGGGCATTGGAAATGGAAAGAGATGGAGGTTGAAAATGTATGTTTAAGAGACCAAGATTATTTCAGTACTAGAACGGTATGTTTTTATTTGTTTACATTAGACATGAAGTCCTTTTATATATGCATGGAACAAAGAGGTACCTTTTCTACCCTTTTGTACTATACTGTTTAGCTAGAATAAGGAGAAACTTGTACTGAGCTGGGAGTTTAAGTTTTTGCCAAAAGCATAACAATTTGTAGGGTTTGATTTTTCCCTGAAAAAAAACAACCCCAAATGCTTTAAGAACAAGGCCCTCAGTAACCAAAATATGTTTGTTTTTGTTTAAATCACTCAGCAGAGAAATCATCTCTTGTCCATTGTTAAAAGGGAGGTTTAAATCAAAGGAAAATTCTACATATTCTAAAATATACAGACAGCTCTTTGAAAGCAAAGCCAAACAAAACTTTAAGAGAGACCTTTTCCTTGATGCAGAAGTTTTGAGTTAGTTTACTGTGCCGAGCTCTAGTGGAAAGAACAGTCTGAAAAACAAATCTCAGATCTAGTTTTGGAGACGGAAGTTGAGAAGCGCATTGTATTAATGGAGTACGAGACTCTTTCAGAGTTTCCAAGCTAAGTCTTAGCAGCAGCAGCAGTAGAAACAAGCTTTAAAATTCATTGGGATTTTATTTTCCAATTTCACTTTGGAGATCTAAGCACGCTCCATCCTGGCTACCCAAGAACTTGATTCTCTCACTCTTATGTTGGGTGATCCGTTTGTTTCACAAGTAGTCTTACTGAAAACACAGGGACTGTCTGTGGAATAAGTTACTACGCAGGGAGAGTAAAGGTGGCATGATCTGATCCAAATTAAGGGCTACTGCCAAATTCCCATCATATTTGCTAGTGAAAAAAATGTAAAATGGCTTTAATAAAAAATGCCCTCAACATCTCTTCTGTTCCTGTTTTAAATGTCCCTATTCACTCAGTGCATGATTCCTCCATGTTCCCTACATCCTCGGCCAGCCAATTATTTGACTTAAGACTCAGATTGGGATGTGGGTTGCTGCTCTGTTCTTCCACCGGTAATTTTGCCTCCTAGTCCTTACTATGCTGTGGGTTGAACTGCAGTGCAGCCTCCATCTCAGTGTTTGGGGTCCATAATAAGTGGCTCATTCCTAACGTAGATCCAGAACTACTCCTCCATCCCTCGTCACATGTAACTTTCAGCAAGGCAAGCTCAGGTCTGCTCCTGAACTTTAAGTCTCCTGCCACTGGAGCACATCAGCCCTGCCAGCCTGCTTTCCGTATGCCCGTTACAACCAATATGGGCCAAAGGAAACCATAAGGCTGTCTCATCTGAATGCACCTTTTCTGGAGAGATTTACTTAACCAACCATTTATCATTTAACTACAATTTTGAAAACTATCTTAATTGACCACACATGTTATCAAACCAGAGGCTGCCTCCTGACCCCATACACACACGTCGCCCACCCCTCACCTCCACAGTGTTTTTAGCAACACTTCAGAAAGAGCTAATTAAGCGCCTGCAAACCAATGCCATGACAGAAATAGTTCTTTCTGATTGATAAGAACATCAGTAAAAAAGCTATATTGAGGAGGGGAAGGTTTTCCCTTTTTTTTTTTTTTTTGTGGCTTCATGTTTTGGTAGCCATAAGTCATTAGTGGTTTTTAATTTTTTTTCTGAAACTGAAATAAGGGCTGAAAGGGTGGATTTGTCTTTTTTTTTTTTTTTTTTTGGCTAATCTGAGGCATGCCGCCACATCTGAAGCCACTTGGCTCATTATGGATTTCATGGAAACTGATTCCCTGAAAGTGTTTCCATGTGTGTGTTCCCAATATATCCCATCCTCTTCTAAATGGGAGTACAAACTCGCGCACGAGCTGGAAATGGCTTCAGGATGTGACAGAAAAGTCATATGACTGCAGTGGCACTGTGTGTGGCCTTTTCTAAAAGACACCATGTCTTGTGTGTTGGCTTCCGTCCTACAGTAGATCCAGTTTCAAAGAGTCTCTTCCTTCCCGGTTTCTTAAAAGTTCTTAATCAAGAACCAGCAAGGAATCCTCTGTCTTTCTTTCCACAAAAGGGAAGTATATTATTTGAACAGGATACTAATAGTAAATTTGGCAAGGGAGAAAAAAAGAGGGGGTTTAAAGGTTGAAGTTACAGTGAAATGCCAAGATTTATTTTCCTCTTTGCACAGCATAGTTTCATTGCCTGTGCTTGAGGATCAGATGGAATTTGAGAGTTGCTAGCATGCAGTGGAAAAGTACAATTCATGACAACATGGGAAACAAATATTTATATTGGATTGTTAAGGCACATTTGTCTGCAATAATAATAATAATAATAAACTAGACTCCTAACCCCCATTGTATATTATCTTCCCATTCATGGGAATTGCACAAAATTATTATACAGAGACTCTCTATTACTGTACATTAAAGATCTCAGCCCTGTGGCTTCATTCTCCTGGTGTATACAGCTCTGTTTAGATTGCGATCCAAGAAACCCTCAAACATTCCCTGTAGTCCATTGTAGCTGGGGCTGGTGAAAAACTGCAGCAACTAAAATTCAAGTGGGGAAACTTTTGGGAAACTGAACAGAGTGTGCGTGTTTCATGTGTGAGTGACATCACAAAGTATTGGCCCCTTTTTTTTTTTTTTTTTGCACAGCATTGTAGATTTGCCACACTTCTTGTGATATTTCCAAGAAGTATTATATATGTACTGCTTCCATCATACTGCACTGATTGCCTCCATTAATAGATAGGTCCAAGTAGTGGTGAGCCCTTGTGTAAGAACTTAGTTTCAAGAGGGTTTGATGATCTTCTGCACTTCCTGCCTTCAACTGCTGTGAGTGTTGCTGTGCACAGTTAACTGTTAAAGAGTTGGTGCATTTCACAGCAGAAGCTGATATACTATGTTATTACAGTAACACAGGGGTAGCCGTATTAGTCTGGATCTGTAAAAAGCAACAAAGAGTCTTGTAGCACCTTATAGACTAACAAATGTATTTGAGGATGAGCTTTCGTGGGTGAATACCCACTTCGTCAGATGCCCTATGTTATTACAGTGGTGGGAGAAGTGCTTTATATGACAGACTCCATGTTATATATCTATAAGATCACATCATCCAGTGCAAAAATAGTGGGGAATAGTTATTTGTGGAGGTATGTTATATAAAAAAGACTAACAAATAACTTTTTGATGCATAAAGGTGTCAAAGCTTTTAAATTCTATTGTCTCAGCAGCCAGCTCTGTCCCAACATTAGAGAACGTTGAAATTTCTAACAAGTCGAGCTGGCTGAGACTGAATCCCTCTCATCCCCAAAATATAACCAGTTCCTTCTCTCCACCATGATCACACAGGGCCAACATGTGGATTGTGGGGAAGATTACCAAGATGGGATAGTGAAAACTAGAGAAGACAGCAAGGAGCCTAATCAAGCGAGTTGAATGGGCAGCATTTGATGGCAGATGAAATTCATTCTTGACAAATGCAAGTGTAAACTACATTTACACAGTGTGCACTCTGTCCCCCTCTAGGGGCTGGGCCTGTATAGAAAGATTTAGGAGTCTGCTATAGCCTTCGCACCAAGGTACTTTGAGTGTCTACCACCTGAGCTACAGACCCATACTTTTAGAACCAGCGATCCCTGTTTCGATCCCTGCTGTCAGCAGCCGGGCCAGCGGTGTTGTGCTGTACAAGGCATTGAATGTTAGAAGGAATTTCTACTCATTCAAGTTGCTGGGTCCTAAATTAACTAAACACCCAGGAAAAAGTCCTTGGTGTCATTGTGGACAGCTCAGTGAAAACCAGTGCACAGATATGCAAAAGGGGCCAAAATAATTAAAATACATAAAGAGCTAGGAGTTCCTCTCTTCTTCCTGTGCAGCCACTGTAGCAGAAACATCCTGTTAAGGGAATGGGGTGGGTAATGATAGAGCCTATGCTGGATAAAATGGGAAAGTGAAAAGAGACACCACTTTACCTGCTAAGCAACCTGACAGATATCCCTGGGAATCACTCTCCTTTGTTGTATACTTGATACTTTGATGGTTGATATTAGATGAACCAAAGTGCTTGGGGGCTACACAAAAAATTCAAAGAAAACGTCTATCTAATCTATCTATATAACTAAAGAATAGATTGTATTTTAATGTGCCACTCAGCATGCCTAAGCACCAAAACACACAAGTCAGTGTTAAAAAAAAGTGAAATATCATTAAAATTCACATGCAAATAGAGGAAGTGCAAGGCCAGGAAGACGCTATGCAATGGAACAGCTGTGAAGGAGTTAAAAGGTTCAGTTGAGTTTTGTTAGACTGCTGTGCTCAATAATATTACAGTTTAAATGGTCCCACCTAGGCTTTGAAGTTTACACCTCATTGAAGCGAATGGGAAAGCAGTTCACACCTCTACTGCTGCTATTGTTTGCCTGGAGACAGAGTTTTGGTGTACAAAACGGATTTAAAAATGCAATTTGAAAATATTTAACACATGTTAAATAAAAAAATATATATATATTTTTTGAATGCCTCAAACAACAAGGAGGTATTTGGCGCAGTTTGTTTAAACTAAGCTTTTCATGCACACAGGATAACTACAGTGTAACCCTAAGGAGTTTTCCCCTAAAATCCCAATCTTGTAATCCCACTTGTGCGGATGGAACATTTTGCATTTCAATGGAATTCCATGCCAGTTCACTTGTGGGGATCTAATTTCAGAATTGGGGCCTGGATTAAACAAGATACAAAAAGTGAGTAAAACAGAGGGCTTGCAGAAAGGAGGACAAAGCTGGTTTTGTTTTGTTAGGGTATCAATAAAACGAGATATTTCATTAAATCAGTATTCCATGCCGGACACCTTCCTAACCATTATCAGCGAGCAGTTTATCGTGGGCATCTCTGCAGAAGTATGTTTTAAGAAGGGCAGGGAGGTAACCTTAGATTTTAGTTTGGAGAATACATTCCATGCATAGGGAGCAGCATGGAAGACACAATGATGGTAATCCCAAAGCCAGGGCTTGATCCCACTCTCATTGACTTTAATGGGATTTGGCTCAAAACCCAAGTGAGTTCCATGTGAATTGGGGTTTTTTAATGAAAATTGTGTACAGCTCCAATAAAAATAAATGCACCTCATTAGTATTGTTATTAAAATATTTTCAGCTCGTCTATAACAAGGCAGCTATGCATCGGTGCACACTGTCTCCATATTGGAGAAGGCTAAAAACTTCATTTAAAAAAGTCTCTGGTTCTATAGAAGATGGGTTCTCAATTTGGAGGTTTCAAACAGGTCTCAGGGGGTCACAACAACCTTCCCTTTCTTTATGACTAGATGGAAAGGGGAATCCCAGAACTTTACTTTGTTGTCAATTGGGTGTCACAGTATAGAAAAGGATGGAACACAGCAAAAAAAATTGGGGGGAGCATCTTTCCCCAATTCACTTTTTTAAAAAACGATGTTCCTGATCTTCTGGCCTTGCTCAGAATATATTGTTTTGTGACAGCATAGCTTGCTGAGAAATCCTTAATTACAGATGTACTTGGTTGATGATAGAAAGTAATAGCTATACAGGCTTTAAAGTATTTTAAAAAACAAAATCCCAGACCTCACAGAATGTTACTTTCATGAAGTAAAAATGATGAGGATCATTTGTGTGAGTAATGACATTAATAATTACTGACAATTTGCGTTTCTCTACCATGAGGCAGCTATGAAGTGCTTTACAAACGTAGACCCAGGATTTCGTAAGAATTAGCACAAGTGGTAGGAAATTATTATTCTCCCTTCAAAATGGAGAATCTGAGGCACTGAGAAAAAACAAAATGATGATGATAATTATTTCCATAGCACCAAAAATCCCCAATCTAGCAAACATTCACACACATGCTCAACTGTATGCATGCAAGTCGTCACGTTGAGCTCATGCAGAAAGTTAAGCTTATGTGTAAGCGTGTCTAGGATCAGAGCCTAAGGGTGCACGCCAATTAACAGACATAAAAGGAGGCAGCGTGTGCCACATGGAAATTAAAGTCCGAGGAAGAGACGACCTGGGCCTGCTGATAGTGTGTGTGTATGGGGGGAGAGGGGGACAGAGTGAGGGCAGCTGGCTTCAGCAGTGTTACTGAGCATGCTCAGTACAAGCCAGGCCGTAAATCTGAGGTAGAGGGGCATATGATCCCGCAGTGCGCCCCCCCCCCATCACCTCAGGCCCCAGTCCTGCAGTTGGATCCACACAGTCACCCCTTGTGCCACCTTGAAGTCAAGGGTCTACCTGTAGGAATCCAATTGCAGTGTCAGGGTCTGGTTCTATAAATACTATTAGATGCAGTAGAAGAAAAATTAAAATAAAGAGTGATGAAAGTAAAATAAAATGATACAGTAAAGGTTTTTACTCACGAAAGCTTATGCCCAAATAAATCTGTTAGTCTTTAAGGTGCCACCAGACTCCTTGTTGTTTTTGTAGATACAGACTAACACGGCTACCCCCTGATACTTGACAGTAATGCAAAAGTGTGTTTGTGGAAAAAGTCAAATATAAACGGCACACAAAAAAAACCTGTATTAAAAAAAATTAAGGGGGCAAAGTCAAGCATTTGAAAGTTAGGAAATGCCAAAATTAAGGCTGCCTGTGCAACCTTAATTCAGCCTGCTTGTGTGTATGCATCATGATACATTCTTTAATTATATGTTCACGTAACTATTTTTCCCACAGGACTGCTGCCTCATTCAGTGCCCAAGATGAACATTGCTCACTGAATGAGCAGTTTATTCTCCTCACTGTTTGGTGTGTGGCCCCAGACCTTATTTACTGCACACTATACAAACTCTGCTCTGAAGACACAATTACTGATTTCCTCATGGGCCTGTCTTTGGTGCTCCTCACCACAACATCTGAGTGCTTCACAGACATCAACAAGTTGCAGGGAGTGGTGTTATCCCCATTTTACAATTGGGGAACTGAGGCACAAAAAAATTAGGGTCAGAAGTATCCATTAATTTTGAGTGCCAAATCTGACATACCTAGGGAGCTGATTTTTCAGAGTACTTAACATTATATAGCATTTGATATGTTCAAAGCATAGCTCCCATTGACTTCAGTTGTACCTGACAGTGCTCAGCACTTTTGAAAATCAGACCCCAGAGTATCAAGTCAGGCACCCAAAAAAGAGGAATACATAACTAGTGACCTCCCCTGAGAAGTCTGGTTGAAATGACATGCCCAGCATCACATTGGAACTCTGTAACAGAAGAAAGGATAGAATTCAGTTCTCCAGCACAGCATTTAGCTGCCTTAACCACAAGACCATCCTTTCTCTTCATGCAGTCTTCTGCTTCATTCACCACACACCTTCCAATGTCTGCAACAAATGAGACAAGGGTCCTACAGACAACCTCCTTCACTATGCAGCCCTTATTCATCTGCAGAGAAGTCCATTTTGTGCACTGAATGAGCCAAGATCGTGTGAGGAAAAAATAGTATGCAATCATGTAATCAAGAATTGTATCATAATGCACATGGGGTCCAAGTTAAGATTCAACAGGCAACCTTAATTCTCATGTATCCTGACTTTTGAGTGCTTGATTTAATAAGGCTCTTTTAGCATAGTTTTTTGTGTTCAAGTTCCTAGGTTTAAAAAAAAAAAAAAAAACTGAAAATCAAATAGAAATTCCATCATGTGACATCATATTGACAGCCACATGGGTCCTCAGCAAGGTTGGAACTTTTAGATACACCGCACAGACCTGCCACTTGTCCTAGAGAAGTAACTGACGGCAATACTAGGTTGTTGTTCTCTATGTGGACCAGCACTAAAGGGTTATGGAACATTATGCCACTGGGTTGCACAGATATTTGCGGACAGAGGAGGAATAGTGATATTCAGGAATCTTGGGTTCCATTCTGGGCTCTTGAGGGACAGTGCTCTAGTGGACACCAACTCTTGTGCCAATTATGCCCCAAGCATGACATCTTCTCTGTTCCTTCCAATCTGTCCTGGACCCAGCCCTACTCCCCACAAGGCTAAACAATTATTTTCCACGTGCCTCGTTCTCAGAAACAACAGAACTGTTTTGGCTGAAATAATAATAAATAATAATAATCATAAATAAATAAAAGCCTGAGGCAGACACTCAACATGGAAAATTTCAGCTGAAATGGTTAAAAATTTGGCAAAGTTATAAAAATCTGAAAACTGGATCTTATAATGGGAAGAGTCAGGCAACCACAATTAATAGATGTGCTACCACCCCTATTTATATGCTAAACTGCACAAGTAAATCGTAGACATTAGGGAAAAAAAAAGCCATAACAAATCAATTAGTCCCACATCCAGGCCTATTCAGGATAGAATAATTACTGCAATCTTTAAACAGTGCAAGGCATAACACCAAGCCTAAAAGCGGTGAGTGCACCATTTAGGTGAAATATAATTAATTAAAATAGTCCCTAGTGATAGTTATAAGTATGCCAAGCTGAGGTTCCTTGGATCCGTCTGTTCAATTGTTTTCTAATATAGCACAGCATAGACAGACACCATTGTATTTTCTCATACATTTTTTTAATGATTATACGCTGCACTGGATTGTTAAAAATCCCTTCCACAGCAGACATATGCAATACATTTAGGGAATGTTTCTTCAGTAACGTCCCAATAACAAAAAATGACTAAGCACATTCCAGCAAATTGCAATGTTTGTAAGTTATAAATTTATCCCATAATCCTTTTAAAGTCCACATCAGCTTGCTGTACCCAGAAGGAGTTAATATACCCACAGTCCATTGCAGTCTATAATAATTGGAAGTGATTGGCCAAAGTGCTGAAACCAGGCGGAAATTTGTTGCATTATTCTCTATAAACTACAAGCAGAGCTCATTAATTGAAAAATGAATGTCAACTGGCATTAGCTGGCATCTGTAAACTGAAATGGAGAAATGACCATGGCATACGCTGTGCTGTAAACAATATATCAGCGAAGCTGCAACAGGTTAAAAAAAAAAAAAAAAAAAAAAAAAAGCTCGTGCAAAACCAATCCTAGACTGTTATTGGCAAGCTCCCAAGTCTAGGGTTTTTAATGAGGCTTCTGCATCAAAATAAGTGAAACCACATGGAATTTTAATTGTTCTTATTTTAAATACAAAACACAAGAGCAGTATGGTCTGCAGGAAAGAAAGTACGTACTAACCTACTGCTTTAGTGTAGAGATGGACGTTTTAACATTACTTCATTTCTGTTCTAAATTTATATCTCACGGACGATTTGTATGCCAAACTACATTTGTGCAGACTTACCTAGTAAATTTAAGTACAGTTCACCTAAACTCTCTGAGATGTAAATCCTCTGGGTAAAGAGATTTGATTTTTCTTTTATGTTGTTAATTAAGCTCCATAAAATGATCATATCATAGAAGACAGAAATTGCATTAGAGATGCCTATTTCCATTTCTGTCTTTGCAACAGCAGTGGAGGAAACACTGTTTTCACTAAACAAGTGTAGCTTGGGCAAAGCTTTCAGCCCTGAAATAGGCTGCAGGTTGCATGTGTCACTTGTGTGAAAAGTGACACTTTGTGAGACTGGGAGGCCTCAAATTCAAACTACTTTCAACCACTGGTATATCAGAAAAATCAATGTATATCTTTAATTGTGGATTGGGATGTGGGGGAGGGGTGGTATTTCAAGACACATGCTTTGCTGCACTTTCAAATTATTATACTATCAACCAGGGGTGGCCAACCTCAGCCTGAGAAGGAGCCAGAATTTACCAATGTACATTGCCAAAGAACGACAGTAATATTTCAGCAGCTCCTCATAAGCTCCACCCTCCACCCCCATGCTCCCAGGACCTCCTACCCACTGGCAGCCCCGCAGATCAGCGCCTCCCCCTCCCTCCCCACACCTCCCAATCAGCTGTTTCATGGCATGCAGGAGGCTCTGGGAGGGAGAGGCGAGGAGCGAGGGCACTGCAGGCTCAGGGGAGGGGACAGGAAGGGGTGGAGTGGGGGCAGGGCCTGTGGCAGAGCCAGGGGTTGAGCAGTGAGCACCCCCCGGCACACTGGAAAGTTGGCACCTGTAGCTCCAGCCCCGGAGTCGGTGCCTATACAAGGAGCCGCATATTAACTTCTGAAGAGCCGCATGTGGCTCCGGAGCCACAGGTTGGCCACCCCTGCTATCAACCATCATCATTACTTATGTGCATAGCACAAATACAAATAAAGATAGACTCCATGCCCAGAAGGGCTTACCATCTAAGATCCCAATCCTGCAAACAGTTATGCACATGTTTCAATTTACACGCATAAAGTGGTTGCAGGAACAGGGCCCAGGTTAAAACAAAAGCAGTAGAAGTAGCTAAGACAAGGAGGGAAGTGGGAGGGCCTACGGCAAAGTGAGGTCAATAAAATGACATGGGCACAGGAGAGCCTAGAGCATGCGTCTCCAGGGTTACAGTTTTTAAAAGCTGTGATAGCAATGGTTGGATGCAGTGAGACTTAGAGTTTCCAAGTAAGCCTGAAAAAGTGGGTTTTGAGACGAAAAACAAGGCATGGCAGACATTTGTTTTCCCATTAAGAACTCCCTGCAACCCAGCACTTTTCTGATCAACCCTGAAAATAATATGCTTGCACAAGGGCAGTACAGAAATCTTGGTAAGGAAACACACTGCAACTTAATCCAAAAAGTTAAAGATGTGGCTAAAAGGGAATTTGGCGAATTGGGCAGTGACCGAATTGCAAGTAGGAGCAGTGCAGACATAACCCTATAAGAAGAAATTACATTTATTCAATGTTTGGGTAAACAGGACTTTGTGCTTTATAAGCAACAGTGAAAAAACATCAAAAGCATCTTGGGCTTTTTAAAAAGAATTGTACTTATTGCAAAGAAACAAAGTATAAATACTTAACAGCGTACCAATTCCACATCTACCTTTGACTTCAACTTGCACCCGTGTAAATTAGGAGCAACTTAGTTCAAGTCAGTCGAGTTGCATTAATTGAGAGCATCGTAAGCACTAACAAATTCAGACTCAGCATCTCAAGCAGCTGGAGAAACTGTTCAATAACCTTACATTTCCCGATACGTATCAGACCTTTTCACAGTATAAAAGGAGCAACATGATAGCGTTCCAAAATAACAGCTTTGTTTCTGGGTGGTATGGCCTCTGGCTGCTGTTTGTAGTTAGGAACTTTGCATGCAGTGACACAGTGTTTGCTATAAAAGTACAGTAGAACCTCAGAGTTACAAACACCTCGGGAATGGAGGCTGTTTGTAACTCTGAGCAAAATGTTATGGTTGTTTTCAGAAGTTCACAACTGAACTTTAACTTAATACAGTTTTGAAACTTTACTATGCAGAAGAAAAATGCTGCTTTTAACCATCTTAATTGAAATGAAACAAGCACAGGAACAGTTTCCTTACGGTGTCAATTTTAAAAAAAACTTTCCCTTTTTTTTAGTAGTTTATGTTTAACACAGTACGTGTATTTTTTTTTTTTTAAATCTCTGTTGCTGCCTGATTGCGTACTTCTGGTTTCAGATGAGGTGTGTGGTTGACTGGTTAGTTCCTAACAATGAGGTTCTACTGTACAAGCTATATTACATTCAATAGTTCTGGGGTTTAGTGGGCTGGTAAATGGATATGGAGTCATTCACTTCTAGGTCACTGATTCAACTCCAGATCAGGTAGTAGTAATCATATAATGATCACTCCTAGAAACAGCCCCACACTGGAACTTTAAATCTAGCTCTCTTTAAATTTCTGAAGAGGTTGGATTAGAATCCTTCACTTTCAATCAGACCTTGTGATTTTATCCTATGCCAGGAGTCGGCAACCTCTGGCACACGGCTCGCCAGGGTAAGCACCCTGGAGGGCCGGGCCAGTTTGTTTACCTGCCGCATCGGCAGGTTCGGCCAATCGCAGCTCCCACTGGCCGTGGTTCACTGCTCCAGGCCAATGGGGGCGGCGGGAAGCCGCGGCCAGCACATCCCTCGGCCCGCGCTGCTTCCCTGGCGAGCCACATGCCAGAGCTTGCCAACCCTGCCCTACGCCTACTCTGGTTCTGAACATTGCCTTTCGGCATATTTCTAATCACCACCAGGCAGCAATTCAACTGCTTATGTCAAATGAGTTAGTGGTCTTGATGCAGTTTCTAATGGTCAGGCGTCGAAATCATAAAAGCCACCATGCCAGCTGATGGCACTCAACAGAATCTTTCTGCCTTAGGGTTTTCATTCCTGCCCATCATTGTCTCTAGCCATCAAGGCCAAGGACAGGAATGGACCAACCTACCCCCTCACTAGATGGGAATGTTTTCAGGTCAGGTTTGAGGTGAATTGCTGCCATGGTGTGGGAAAGCACCAGTGCTATCCGTTGTGCAGCTTATACTGTGGATAAGCAGAGAAATTCAGTGTTCAGTGCAGTCATCTGGCACCTGACAGGAGCCCTAAATTCCCTTTTAAATATAACAGATTTGGTGGTTTTGGGAGAAGAGATGGGTGAACTCATGAAGTTTTGCAAAGCTGCTAAGTTCTCAGACAAAGCAGCACAGGGCCAAAGCAGTTTTAGCTCATGAACACTCTCCCTGCAATTTAAACCAGTGCTCCCTCCATATGTGTGCGCGCACACACACACACACACACACACACACACACACACTTCATATGAGGAAAAAGTGAGCACACACTCTAAAGGGTTGTGCACTAGGGAAATATATCCTTCCTACCTTTAAAGGTAGGGCAGCACAAGTGAGTGCCCCTACACTGCATTCTATTTTTTCATTAGACTTTTCCTTTGCCCCTCTCTCTGTTCCCCCTCCCCAATTTTCATTCTACCAGCTCTCTAATCCAACTTCTACCATCCCTGTTTCTGCTCCCCCCCCCCAGTTTCCTAAGCAGAACACCCAACCTATTATTTTCAAACCTAGAATGTTTGAAGGGAATTGGAAATTGGGCTAAATGAGTTCACCCATCCCTGCTTCATGTCAGAGACGAACTTATTGTAGAGTGTTACCACCAAGAACATTAGAGTAAGCATGTGCTGTGGGGTCTATAGACAACCAGATGGAAGAGACACTATAAGCAGACAGCTTCTATGAATAATGAGTGTTGGGCTTGCAACTTGCCGTGCACTGTGCTGAAAATTAAAACATGCAGACTTCCTTGCAGCTTGGTGGCTCACCCGGTTTTAAAACTCTTGACATGGAGCCAATAACCTTTTTCATAGAAGAAAACCTTGTCCAGTGGATCATGACCTGAGATATATTGAGTGATAAGAACGGTGGGGGCATATTCATCCCTGGTTTAACTCTGTTGATGTCACTAGCATGACTAACTCAGTGTGGCCAGCTCTTGTGATTTTATTGTAAGTCTCGGGATAATTACTGTTGTTCTTAAAGCCCCAGCTTTTGAAGACAAGTGCTCACATGAGACTCAGGCTTTCTTTTAAAACAAAAGGTTTCTAGCACTCATGGCTGCAGAGGAAAGCCTGTAAAGGTGACCCAAGTGCACCCTCTATGCTCGGAAACCAGAAGGCAAACAAAATATAATTCAGCATTTATTATTTTTTAAAGTCTCATGGGGGGTGGGGCTGACCAGTGTTTTTTTCAGCGCTTGGAGTTGGCAATACTACTAACTCCATTGCCATCAGTGGAGTTACACCAGGGGTGCTTTTGGCCCAGCATTTGTATAAGACAGGTCTACGATTCTTTTCCTTGCAATGTATTATTTGATATGATTTGCTGTTCTTTGGGGGACCAAAAGAAGTGGGGTTTCTTTTAAAAATATCACTTTATTATAAAAAAAATTGATATTTACAGATTTTTTCCCCCATCTTTTGTTATAATTTTTAGGTGCTTCAGAGCTGGGCCCATTTTCAGATCCCAGGCAGTTCACAAGCATTTCATCCCTCACTGAGAGCCGCTTCTCCAACCCACGAATGCACTATCCAGCTACCTTTACCTATACACCGCCAGTCACCTCAGGCATGTCACTGGGTATGTCAGCAACCACTCACTACCACACCTACTTACCACCGCCCTATCCAGGCTCTTCCCAAAACCAAAGTGGACCATTCCAGACCAGCAGCACTCCATATCTCTACTATGGCACTTCATCAGGATCATACCAGTTCCCCATGGTGCCGGGAGGAGACCGCTCCCCTTCCAGAATGCTTCCTCCCTGCACCACCACATCAAACGGCAGCACACTATTAAATCCTAACTTGCCTAACCAGAATGACGGTGTGGAGGCTGATGGAAGCCACAGCAGCTCCCCAACTGTTTTGAATTCTAGTGGCAGAATGGATGAGTCCGTTTGGAGGCCATATTGAAATTTTCTCTGCGCAGCCCAATCTCCGTGAGCCAAAAACAAATGGTCGACAAACTACAAAGTGCCTGTTTTTTAAATAGATTTTACTGATATGTGCAACTATTTAGATGAGATGGTAATGGCCATAAATAACGCAAGAGTGACCAACCAAGCACAATCCATGTTTCAGATTATGTGGATCAAAGCACATATTTTTCTTGGAAACATTTTACACCTTGTTTTATATTTAAAATGTACTTTTTACACACAAAAATAACCCAATATTTTTTTTTTGTCTAGACTGTTGTCATAAATAGTGAGTTCGTTTGCCAATAAGGAGAAAACAGACTCCCCAGTTATCAGGAAAAACATGGTGAAGCAAGGCAAAGGTTGCGCTCCATTTTATTTTTTAAAAACCTTGAGCTCCAGATACAGTTGCAATCATACAATGTATGGGACCCTGTTCACTCACATAGTGCAATTCAACTGGCTTGTATTGGTGCACATGAAAGGGAAAGCACAGATCAAGTTGCTTCCATTTTGCTATAATACATTCAGATCATGGTAGATGTTCAAAATTTCTATCCAAGCCTTGTTGCACATAAAAGTTGGAACTTTTCGGTTCATTGCTTTTTTTTCTTTTTGGTACTTAAAGAGAAAGAGTCTTCAAGGTACCAATCTGAATAGACAATCTTGGGGTTTCCTCTTTGTTTTTCCTATAATTATTTTTGCCTTTGTCCAATTAACCAAAAATAAACCCCAACCCTCCAAAATGAAAGCAAAATCTTATTACTTATGCAAAAAATAAAAATGGCAATATATGATACTCAAGCCAAAATGGTATAGGTAGTACTTGTGTTTGGCTGTGGTTTTTTTTCTTTTTAAATTATAAAATGTGTGAAATTTGAAATTATTTGCTAACATAAATCATCATATAACTTTAAAGAAATATTTATAATTATTTAATGACATTTGGACCCTTTAAACGTCTCTTAATGTAATGCTATGTTGACTTCGGTCTCTAAAAGTGGGTTGTTTTTTAAAATAATAATTACATTTCTTCAGGGGTGTGAACCTCAGACCGGTACCTGAACTCTGAAAAACAGTTCCAGTGTGAGCTGGTTACAATGTGATTAACCCTCTCCCCAGACCAAAATGCATCCATATCAAATTATTTTGGATGTATCTTTTTAAAAAAATAACCTATGAAGGAAATATTGTGTTTAAAATGTTATTAGCTATCTGGTTGCCTTCAACGCAGTCTTGTCTTTTAATCAGTAATAACTGAGCTGGTTGAAAAACAGGAAGGAAAAATGAGTGCTTCCCCCCCTGATTTTTCTTTCTCCCTGTTTTTTCATCAGCATTTGAAAAATGTTAAATTCAAAACATTGTCAATTTTGACAACGTGTTTCTAATTTTGAAACGTTGACCAAAATTTTGTCAGCGTCTCAAAATTTATAAAAATTTCAACTAGCCGTTGTCAGAAATGGGAGACAGGGAGAAATTGTGATTAATGTTTCTTTCATTGAAATTTCAACCAGCTGTATATAATAATTAGGTTTATGAAACAAAACCAATAGTATTTAGCCTCTTGATGTGATTTAGTCACAATTCACTAGCATCAAATGCTAGAGCAATGAGGATTCTTTTTTTGTTTACTTTTTAATAGATATGGCAGTTGTCATATTGCAGAGACAAGCACAAGGGAAGAACTGCTCTGCAGACCAATGCTCTGCCAGTCCGGTGTTCAGCAATAGTCAGATCTTCAAACTTAATACTGAAGATGAAAGTCACCTTAAAGCCCACTCCTGGCTATTAAGCATGGTACACTAATACAGGGATATGAAATTGCACCCGATACCCTTAATCAACATGTCTGCTACCAAACTGTAAACAGAGGCACCCAAATTTTGCAAACCAAGGGCTGCATTGGCAAGTTCTCAGGAGTCTGATCCTGATACAAACCCCACTGAAGTTAGCGGGAATCTTTCCATTGATTTCAATGGGTTTTTGGATCAGGCTCCTACTGTACATATTAACCTCTGATTCAGCAGTCCATCCATATTCAGCAAAACACTTACGCACGTGCTTAACTTTAGGCACATGCTTAATTCCCATGGTCTTCAGTGGGACTTGAGAACACGCTTAAGTGCTTTGCTGAATCAGGGCCATAGAGTAGATCAGATTGCAGCCACCCTGGCTTTTAACAAGAAGTGCAGCCTGCCTAGGCTTCATGCTCCCAGCATGCAGTGCTCTCTGTTGACCCAGCTAGCCTTAATTGTGTCCAGTAACCAGTATTCTCCTTGGGCTGCAACTCTGTTGAAAATGAGGGATGCAACCCTCACACTAAATAAATGGCGAACAGTCATCCAGTATAATAATTTATTTGGACAATATAGACATTGTCAACATCAGTCAATGGTTTAGCCAGTCAGCTACAGAGATGACCATGGTACGTTCCTCATAATTTGGTGTGATTACTTGCTCTTAAAAAAAAAAAAAAAAAAAAGTCTTTGCCTTCTAAAGGTTGTATACTAAGTATGCTTAAATAAGTAAGACACTTTTCTAATACTTAGTTTTCCTTCAAAGATGGAAGCTGTAATTGATTCTATTTATTGGTTGTGGTAGCTTGAAGCATACCACTGTCCATTTATTTGTCACTGTAAAATACGTTTGCTAATTTCAGCAGCACTTACAAAGCCAGTGTCTGGTTACACATTTCAGTTTTGTGTTTTGTGTAGTAAGCAAAAGAAAAAAATGTACTGCCAGTGCAAGCTGTTTCCTATTTAATAAAAGGTACTATAGTTGTACATTATTTGTTATTGCTGAGAAGGGCTTTTTAAAGATTTACTGTATGCCTATGAAGTCATTTTTTAGGGATGCTTTTGTATTGAAATGTTGTTAGAGTGGCTGCAGGCAGCAACCCAGAAATTTTTGTCTCCTTAAAGATTTTGTTGTACAATTCAAGCACTTCATTTTATTTCTGGATAAATCCACCATAGACCTGATTTCTGTTTTGCTCAGTACCTACATAACTCTGTTTGTGTCACCCCATTGTTCAACTGGACCATTAGGGACAGACTTGCAAATAGCTTAAGCATGCAATTATGCAATGCAAAATGCATGCCTAATTTGTTGCACTTGCGCTGTGGCAGACCAGGTCGTTTGGGGGTGGGGGTGGGGGTGGCTCATGCTACTGCGCTAAAAATAGATGCATAGACATTGCAGTTGGGCCCTAAAGCCCATCCTCCTCTCTAGGCTTTAGAGCCTGAACTACAGCCTAAGCTGCAACTTCAAAGCACTGTCTACACAGCTATTTTAAGCACAAGTATCATGAGCCCCCCGGTCCAGAGTCTGTTGACCAGGGTTGGGTGGTTTGCTGCCATGGTTTATGTGGATATGCCCTCAGCTTCCAGGATCACTCAGGCAAATGGCTAATTCTGCTCATGTGAGCAGGCAAATACTAAGAAGGAGACATCAAAAGCACCCAAAGATTTAGGAGCACAAGCCCCATGGACTTTTAATAGAATGTGTGCTCCTATATCCCTTTGGCACTTTTGAAAAATCTCTTCCTATGTTTGCACGGGTGATTGAGGGTAACTGCACAAACACGTCAGTGCACAATTGCATGTCTGAGCTTTTTGAAAATGCTTCCAAGTGCATTTGGAAATGTTCTTGATTCAGGAAAATATTATGTTATGGAGTTAATCTTAGAGTATCATTTACATTATGATTATTATGAGGATTATTTCCTCAGAGGTACAAGAGCCCTTTTCCTTCGGGGAGTGGAAGTGTTGGTGCAGTTCATGGATTTAGAAATAAAGAAATGCCTTTGTTAATCTCCAGCTCTCTCAGATTCTACCAAAGATGTACTTACATCAGAACAGGTATGATGTCCTTTACACAAAATAGAGCAGTAAATCCAGCTTTCCGTACTCATATAAGTAGGCCTACTGAAGTCAATAGGACCACATGTATGAACTGAGTTGGATTTGACCTAAAATGTCATTAGAGTGGCATTTATGGATTCTTTTACCAGACCAGCTGCTGTGTACTTCTTAGTCTTGAACTTCCTGCCAGCAGTCCCCCAGCAAAGATTTATCAGTCTCAACAGGTGCCATTTTGAGTGGGGAAACTTTTGCACTGTCATACTTATCAGAATACGGCTCTGCCTTGATTACTGGAGCCTGCCATGGAATCCAGGTTATACGATGTGCCAGGATTCAGACAGACAACAAGCCATGAACTAAAGCAATAATTATAACCTGTACCAGCCATGAGTACAAGATCAAAGAAGCCCAATTCTCTGAACCCCTGAATTTCTTACTGTTTTTTAATATAATGCATTTCATTTTGACATTTTCTGAGAACTTTTTTAGATGTTTGTTTACTTCCACGTTTACAGATAACTCTTTGCTTTTTTTTTTTTTTAATGCAGTACTTTTAAGTATATCAGCCAAAACCATACTTTTACAGTAACTTTGTTTTAGGTAATACAAGTGACATTCCTTTTTGTTGTTGTTGTTAAATATGTTTTACCAGTCTTGAATTTCTGCTGGAACAAAACATTTGTAGCATTCCTTGTAAATACAAGCTTTATTTTTTTTATTTTTTCAAATACCGTTGCCCAAGATTTGCTTTTCATGCACATATTGTACAAACACATTCTGCTTTGTGCCACAGACAGCGATTGTGGACGAGTTTACTTTAAGTTCAAAGGGACTATCTGTATTGTATGTTGCAACTGTAAATTGAATTGTTTGGCATTTTCTCATGATTGTAATATTAATTTGAAGTTTGAATTTCATTTTCAATAAAATGGCTTTTTTTTGTTAATGTTCTTCATTGCTTCTTCTCCTCTGCTGTCTCTTTAATTATCCAAGTCACACACCTGAACAGTCAAGGACTGGATAGAGCTAATATACCATGGGCTACTATACCAAAATTTCATCGGTTGTTTCTTCATTTTCTGCAGTGTTTAAGCTTTCATCTAAACATCAAGATACATTTCCAGTCTGGATGGCTGCAAAGAAAACCTTCCAGACCTGACCCTCCTCCCACCCCAAATACTGCTTTCTTCCTGAGTTTGCAGCCAAACTACTTTAAACAGAATTTTTCAGAGGGATGTGAACAGCCCTGTTCATTTTAATGGAGTGATAACTCTGAAACCTAATGGTGAATTTTAACAGAAACAGCCAGTTCACGAGGCATTGTGAGCAGAGCTTAGGATTTTGGGGAGCTCTTGAGTAGATTTCAGCACTCTCACTTCTACCTGACTGACCCCTGCACCTGGTCAGACTAATTGTGGAGAGGAGACCTGGGAGAAGTTAATTTTTTTTCCTCTCCCCATGGCACTGGCAGCAGGAGATCAGCCTGGTGTGTGAGCTGCTGAGTTGCCAGAGGACCATGTGGAGGAATAGAGTGAATAGCTGTTTGCATTGCTTGTGTCTCAGAGTATCCCTGGTAGAGCATTCCCACAAAATGCCTTAGCCTCATGGTATCACTTTGCATTATTTTTTTTACCTTGTGAATATAGAAAACTACTTCACATTTATAGCAGCTCTTAGGTGTGGGTCTGAGACAGAAGTAATGTATCTGCTGCCTGCAGCTGAAGGCATATGGATAGGAGTTAATAGCTCTTTTTCTTTCCATCAGTCAGACTGCAGCTCTAGTAACAAAGGGCAAAAAAGTAGAGGTGCGGTTTTGATGTACTGTACTTTACTCAGGATTGAGGATCCAGTGATAACACCAAATGATCACTTCTCTAGAAGCCCCATCAGTTTCTGCAAAATATAGTTAAAGCAATTAAGTTTCTGCCCTTTGTAGTGATGAAGATAACCTTTCTGACATGAACCAAAGCAGTGCTTCCAAAGAGAAACAAAAGCTCAGGGACCTGAGATAGGCACCATTCATCTCAAGAGATCTTTAATGCTGAAGTCTAATGATGAAAATGTAAACGGCAATTTAATAGCTGCTTGTTTTAATACAAACATACAGTCCTCAGATTGTGGGTGAAGATGGTACCAATTTGGCCCCTGACTTTAGGAAAACTTTGCCTGGGAAGCAAGAACCACCAGTGTACTAGGCAACATACTTCATTCTCTAATGTTTCAATATATTCCAAGTCTTATTGTTAATGAGTTTGGTAAGCGCTTATACCATAAACTATAAAAATCATTAGTGCATAGACCTCTTGGTCAATCAGAGCACAGGGATGGCTGCAGTCACTGATTCAAAACTGCGGTCATTTTCAGGAATTGTAGAGCATACAACTCTGCACTCTGATTTGCTGCTGCCCTGAGAACTCATCATTCACATGCCCTCAGCAAACATGGCTGCCTCAACTTTTTGTTTTGTTTAGTATCCAAAAGAAGAAAAATGTAAAACAGTGCATTCCTATAAATTAGTGGAGGGATTTTCAAAAGCACACAAACACTATGGCCTTTAGTCTCAGACTCCAGACCAGATTTTGGTTATAACGTCAGAGAGAAAGCACCCTTGTATCTTATCTGCTCCATTCTGATCTCAGAGCAGTTCCACTTCATGCCTTCAGCGAAATTTCTCTTGATTTAAACAGGTGTGAGAACACAGGCAAGCCCACCAAACAAAAGGGACACTTGTACTTTCAGGGTGTGAAAATGTAAGGGAAGGGGAAAATATCAGCGTATTTCAAGCTGATCTACAGCACATCAGCAGTTTGTTTTGCATAAGAAATAGTTTCTTTCTAATTGAATGATGAGCATGAAGGTGGGCTTCATAGATAGCTGAAGGAACAAAGGATCTGAACTGAAAGCTCAGGTGCTTTCCTAGAAGAAAACATAGGAATTACCAGACTGGATCAGACCAGTGGCCCATTTAGACCAGTATTCTGTCTCCGAAAGTGGCCAAAGGTGCAAGAACCCCACAATAGGCAGATGTGAGATAATCTTCCCCACAAAAGTCTCATTCTAATCCCTAGTAGTTAGAGACCATCTTAAACCCTGAAGCATGATCATTGGTGCTGGAACAAGGAGTGCTGGGGGTGCTGCTGCACCCCTTGGCTTGAAGTGGTTTCCATTATATACAGGGTTTATAGTTTGTTTCAATAGCTCTCAGCACCCCCCCACTATAAAAATTGTTCCAGCATCCCTGAGCATGAGCTTTTTATCTCTTCTAAAACTTTGTTTGCATTAATTGTTAAATCTCTGGATATTTTTATTATCCATATTAACAACTTAGCCTCAACAACATCATGTGGCAGCAAGTTCCACAGTCTAATCCTGCACTGAATGAAAAAGCATTTCCTTTTATCCATTTTGAATTTGCTATCTTTCTATTTCATTTACTATCCTATGCTGTGAGAGGGAGAACAGAAGCTCTAAATCTACTTTTTCAGTGTCCTAAAACAAGCTCTTTGGGACAGCATCTGTCTTTATGTTCAACACAGAGCTCGCTGTTAACATCAAACAAACAATAAATTATAAAATGTTTTTACAGGAGGAAAGAAGATAGAGTCCTATATTCAAGCAGCTGATATGCAGATTTTGGTCAAATTCTGCAAGCTTCCAAGCACTAGATCTAGGCAATTAATGGGGAAATTATTCAAATGTTTTTGGGTGGAGTTCACCCCTGGGCAGAGTGTTGGCACTACTTAAACCATAGGACTGAACTGGTATACAATCAGGGAATAGAAACAATGCCATGTGACTCAAGTAACCAGTTGTACTGCTCATGTAGCCAAACTTGAATTAATTCTTATAGGGAACAGTTTGAGAAGAATGCAGAGGCTGAAATTCGTTCGCAAAAAGTATGTTGGACAATTTCAAACAACAAACAAATTTATTAAAAACTTGTGGGCTGTTCACAGACGATTTGTGAATAGAGGCTGAGTCCGGGAGATAAAGGGGTTTGCATGAATAGTTTGAGCAGCTCAACTCAGCACCTATAAGTAAACAGCCCTTAGCACATCATGAACTAAGAGGAAAAACTATATGAAAGAAATATAGAATACAAGATTCACTCTTGTGAAGGTACCCAATGATTATAAATCGTTCTCCATTGCTGTAGTATCTGAACAGGACTTATCTCCAAAACACCGCTATCTCTCTGTAGTATGGTCCCCATTTACTGTGGTATCTGAGCTCCTCACAATCTTTCATTTATTGATCCTCACAGCACCCTCTGTGAACAGTGAGTTGTTATCCCTATTTAACAGATAGATGCAGAGAGCTTAATGCCTAAATTCTCGTTGACTGCATCAACTTTTGGGTGCCTAAATTGAGTCACCTTAAAAGGGTCTGATTTTCAGAGGGCATGTGGCTCAGCTCTTTTCAAAAAACAGTTCCCTCCATTTGAGCACCCTCCAAACCAGCACCAAAAATCACTAGCCATTTGCAAATTTAAAGTTAAATGACTTGCCTCCAAAACATCTTTCTCTGGGTTGCTAATGATCCCCTACATAACCTCAGTTTCCCCAAATATAAAATAGAGAGATTAATACTTCTTTACTTTGCGGGTTATTTGAGGATTAGTTAATATTTACTGAGTGCTTCGAACATGCGATTTGTTATTTTAATTTCCATTTTTATTACAAGTTTGGTGTTTGGGTCTAAGCCACTGGCCAGTAACTCTTTAAACAGTGCGTTTCTAAACCACACATTTACAGAAAGTTAACCCAGTTTGCAAGTTGCTGAGCAGGCCAGTAACAATGCAGACGTAAGGCCAAATACTGCTCTGTCAACAGATTCACCCTGGATTTACAAAGATATAGCTAAGAGCAGGATACAATTTGATCTGCACTTACTGAACATAATTCTCAGCCTCTCCTTTTCAAATAGAAAGAATCATTAAGATATAGCGTAAACGTTGAAAGAATAATCCAACATTTGAAAAAAAATGGCAAAGTTTAAATGTGACATTATGTAGCAAGTTGTCAGTGTTTCTATGGTTAACTGGGCTGGATTCTGATTGTCATTACATCAGTGTACATCAGCAGGAACTCAGCTGACATCACTCAATAGCTTAATGCTTTATCACTCCATCAGTTTTTTTACGCAGAATTTTTCTTTGACTTCAACGGTGACTTCTTAAAAATTGATGGCACCATATGGCCATTTGGGGGCCAGCTTCTCACAGGCACAGAGAAGAAAGGGGCCCAAATTCCATAGAAAGTCAATGGGAATTGGGTGCTAAACTAGTTTTGAAATTGTCCCCCTTCATTTTTATTCCTACAGACTCTGGCATTTGTGCACTTAAACATACACACATTGGAGCATAAATACTGATGTTTACTTTTTCCTTTCACAGTTGTTTAAAAAAAAAAAAAAACCCCACACGAAAAATAAAAAACAAGTCCTTGGTAGCTTGAACTCATCCTACTGCATCAAACTGCTCCGAGATCAACTCCTCTGTGCAGCTGCTCCCAAAAAAGAGAACGATCCTGATCCCGAATTCTAGGAAATCAGGAGCACAACGCATGTGAAGGAAATGTCAGGGAATAAGAAAGGCAAGCAGGGGGCTCTGTTCATTGAGGGAGAAGTGGAAAGAAAGAATAATTCAAGCAGGTCTCTGGAATCTTGAATGATCTTTGCTGTTTTATTGCCAGTGGTGGTGTTCTCCTAACAGAGCAGGATGTTCTCATTTTTTAACACTAGCCAGACCAGATGCTAAATTCTATCCTGCAACATACTGGCTAAGTGGGAAGGGGAACAGCTGATTTCTGTTAAGATGAACACCAGGAGAATAAGCCAAGAAGTATGAGAAATCTTCCAGAGGCCTTTGCTTTGCAAACCCCTGTTTGGCAGCAAGATCACAGAATCAGGACTGAAAATCCAGTTCATACTTCTGCTTGCATCCCTGTTCAAACCGGTTGCTGTGTGAGTTACATTACTCTCCATGCCTTTTAGGATTTTTTGCACAGCATAGAGTCACTGGCTTGAATTTTCCCCTATAGTTTAAAGGTCTTAAAAACCAATGGCCCCTTGGCTTTTATGGGACTGTACAAGATACCAGTTAACATGGCATTTACGTGACTTATTCCTTGCCATAGAAAAGAGTAAAATCCTGAACTGAAGCCAGTAATTTAAAACAGCATCTTTGAGCCATTCTTATTTATTTCCCCTCTCCTGCCCCCTTTGTTTTCCGTAGTCTATTATATTTATCTGCTTATTATATTGTAGTAGAGTAATTCTAATAGACGGAAGAAGGATGGTCTTCTGGTTAAAGAGGAGGTCTGGATGTCAGGAGACATGTTCAATTCCCAGCTCTTCGACAGATTCTCTGGAAGACCTTGTGTCTCATTTAACTTTGCTGTACTTCAGGTCCCTCATCTGCATCACTGATACCACAATATCTCCCTGGCAGGGATGTGGGGGGATGGCAGTAAAACCATTGATGTTTGCAATGAGCTGTCACATGCTTGGATGGAAGGTGCTAGAGAAGTGCGGAGTATTGTTCCTGAGCAGGGTTACATCATATCTTGTACTACTATGGTTTGACACCCTGACCAGGAGAAAAAGCTGATGTAGGTTATTGTGCCTCACAATTACATGTTTCATCTCTGAGTGATGTTCACCGATGACAGCTCTGGTGGATTAATGATCTTTGTGACATGATGGAAAGATTGCATCTGATTTTTAGAACTGCAGACTCTTAACTGCAGCTATACAAATGTGCATGCAGAATTTATGCACCCATTTACTATGGCTGCATGAGCATACAGTTTTGCATGTGCAATTCTAAAGCAGCCCTTAGATTACCTTACTTAGTGTTGGGGACCAGACTGGCCTCCCAATTACCTCAGGATCAGGGGAACATGCAGGTGATGTAAAGCCACTTTTGCCTCCCCTTAAGCCATGTGCCCATTTGGCTGTACCCAAGGATCAGGGCCCATATATTAAAAATATGCATGTAGATACTCACACAGCCCCTGTTGCTGAATTCTCCAAGTGCCATTTAGCCAGAAGCTAAATATGAGTCAACAGTGTAACATGGTTGCAAAAAAGCGAACATCATTTTGGGATGTATTAACAGGAGAGTTGTAAGCAAGACACGAGAAGTAATTCCGCTCTGCTCCGCGCTGATTAGGCCTCAACTGAAGTATTGTGTCCAGTTCTGGGTGCCACAATTCAGGAAAGATTTGGACAAATTGGAGAAAGTCCAGAGAAGAGCAACAAAAATGATTAAAGGTCTAGAAAACATGACCTACAAGGAAAGATTGAAAAAAATGGTTTTGTTTAGTCTGGAAAAGAGAAGACGGAGAGGGGACATGATAACCTTTTATGTAGTTGAAAACTGTTGTTACAAGGAGGAGGGAGAAGAATTGTTCTTCTTAACCTCTGAGAATAGGACAAGAAGCAATGGGCTTAAATTGCAGCAAGGGCAGTTTAGGTTGGACATTAGGAAAAACTTCCTAACTGTCAGGGTGGTTAAGCACTGGAATAAATTGCCTGGGGGGTTGTGGAATCTCCATCATTGGAGATTTTTAAGAGCAGGTTAGACAAACACCCATCAGGGATGGTCTAGATAATACTTAGTCCTGCCATGAGTGCAGGGGACTGGACTAGATGATGTCTCGATGTCCCTTCCAATCCTAGAATTCCATGATTTAAAAATAGAAATAATAACCTCTCACAACACAACGCCATCAACAGCCTGAGGAACAACTCTGACATCATAATCAAAAAGGCTGACAACGGAAGTCCTGTCGTCATCAGGAATAAGTTGGAATATAAACAAGAGGCTGCTAGGCAGCTCTGTAACTCCATCTTCTATAGGCCATTATCCCCTGATCCCACTGAGAATTACCAAAAGAAACCACACCATCTGCTCAAGAAACTCCCTGAAAAAGCACAGG
The DNA here is from genome assembly GCF_013100865.1 of Trachemys scripta elegans. Lineage (NCBI taxonomy): Eukaryota > Metazoa > Chordata > Testudines > Emydidae > Trachemys > Trachemys scripta. The sequence goes on along the minus strand of NC_048300.1, from coordinate 189,078,166 downwards.
AACAAATCTGTACAGACACATGCCTAGAACCCCGACCAGGGGTATTCTATTTGCTACCCAAGATCCATAAACCTGGAAATCCTGGACGCCCCATCATCTCAGGCATTGGCACCCTAACAGCAGGATTGTCTGGCTATGTGGACTCTCTCCTCAGGCTCTAAACTACCAGCACTCCCAGCTATCTTCAAGACACCACTGACTTCCTGAGGAAACTACAATCCTCCAAGAAGTGAGGTTCTTACCCACGAAAGCTTATGCTCCCAGTACTTCTGTTAGTCTCAAAGGTGCCACAGGACCCTCTGTTGCTTTTTACAGATTCAGACTAACACGGCTACCCCTCTGATACTACAATCCATCGGTGATCTTCCAGAAAACACCATCCTGGCCACTATGGACGTAGTCAAGTATCAGGGGGTAGCCGTGTTAGTCTGTATCTACAAAAACAACAAAGAGTCTGGTGGCACCTTAAAGACTAACAGATTTATTTGGGCATAAGCTTTCGTGAGTAAAAACCTCACTCTTCGGATGCATAGAGTGAAAGCTACAGATGCAGGCATCTGTAGCTTTCACTCTATGCATCCGAAGAAGTGAGGTTTTTACTCACGAAAGCTTATGCCCAAATAAATCTGTTAGTCTTTAAGGTGCCACCAGACTCTTTGTTGTTTTTATGGACGTAGAAGCCCTCTACACCAATATTCCACACAAAGATGGACTACAAGCTATCAGACACAGTATCCCCGATAATTTCACAGCAAATCTGGTGGCTGAACTTTGTGACTTTGTCCTCACCCACAACTATTTCACATTTTGGGACAATATATACCTTCAATTCAGCGGCACTACTATGGGTACCTGCATGGCCCCACAGCATGCCAACATTTTTATGGCTGACTTAGAACAACGCTTCCTCAGCTCTCGTCCCCTAATGCCCCTACTCTACTTGCGCTACATTGATGACATCTTCATCATCTGGACCCATGGAAAAGAAGCCCTTGTGGAATTCCACCATGATTTCAACAATTTCCATCCCACCATCAACCTCAGCCTAGACCAATCCACACAAGCGGTCCATTTTCTGGACACTACTGTGCTAATAAGCGATGGTCACATAAACACCACCCTATACCAGAAACCTACTGACCACTATACTTACCTACATGCCTCCAGATTCCATCCAGAACACACCACACGATCCATTGTCTACAGCTAAGCTCTAAGATACAACCGCATTTGCTCCAATCCCTCAGACAGATACAACCATCTACGAGATCTCTATCAAGCATTCTTAAAACTACAATATCCACCTGCTGAAGTGAAAAAACAGATTCACAGAGCCAGAAGAGTACCCAGAAGTCACCTACTACAGGACAGGCCCAACAAAGAAAATAACAGAACGCCACTAGCCGTCACCTACAGCCCCCAACTAAAACCTCTCCAGCGCACCGTCAAAGATCTGCAACCTATCCTGAAAGATGATCCCTCACTCTCACAGATCTTGGGAGACAGACTAGTCCTCACTTACAGACAGTCCCCCAACCTGAAGCAAATACTCACCAGCAACCACACACCACACAACAAAAACACTAACCCAGGAACCTATCCTTGCAACAAAGCCCGATGCCAACTCTGTCTACATATCTATTCAAGTGACACCATCAAAGGACATAATCACATCAGCCATACCATCAGGGGCTCATTCACCTGCACATCTACCAATGTGATATATACCATCATGTGCCAGCAATGCCCCTCTGCTTCAACCTCTCTGGTCACTCAGTAACAGACTTGAAGGTGGCAATTGTGCAATAGAAAAGCTTCAAAAACAGACTCCAGTGAGAAACTGCTGAACTTGAATTAACATGCAAACTAGATACCATTAATTTAGGCTTGAATTGAGACCAGGAATGGCTTAATCATTACAAAGATTGAATTTATTTCCCCATGTTAAGTATCCTCACACCTCTTGTCAACTGTCTAAAATGGGCCATCTTGATTATACTACAAAAGTTTTTTTTTCTCCTGCTGAAAATAGCTCATCTTAATTAATTAGCCTCTCAGAGTTGATATGGCTACTTCCACCTTTTCATGTTCTGTATGTGTGTGTATATATATCTCCTTACTATATGTTCCAGTCTATGCATCTGAAGAAGTGGGCTGTAGCCCACCAAAGCTTATGCTCAAATAAATTTGTTAGTCTCTAAGGTGCCACAAGTACCACGACTGCTACTCTGAAACCTCTCACACTCTTGTTTCCTTCCCATCCTGGGGAGAAATAGTCTGATTAGTTTACACAGTATTTGGGGGTTTTTGTTTCTGTTTTTTGGGGGGTCTTTATGTTTCGGTGTGAAAGTGAACCTGAGTTTCGGTGTGAAAGTGAACCTGAGTGTTGTAGAACTGTGAGAGAGTGTGAAAAATGTATTGTGGGAGAGCTATGTTGAAGAAATGAGTTTTGCATTGAGGTCTGAATGCAGATGCCATTATTTTCTGTTGCAGGAGTAAGTTCCTTACTCCAGGAACAGATCTCCTAACAATTTTTCACTCAGAATCATAGATTTTAAGGCCAGAACGGTCCATTAGATCATTAAGTCTGAACTCCTGTATAATATGGGCCATAGAATGTCACCCAGTTACCCCTGTATTGAGACCAATAACGTGTGTTTGGCTAAAGCACATCTTCCAGGAAGGCATGCAGTCCTGGTCTGGAGACTTCAAGAGATGGTGACTCATAAGGCTTCCCCTTATTGCTCAGCAGTTCCATTAAGCCAGTGCAATGTTGTTGTGGGAGGTCACAGTTGCAGGGAGACAGACGATTTCACTGATAGCTGGGGTTGATGTTAAGGAGGGCTTTGACGATCAGGCCTTGAATTAGACTTCGGATTCAATGGGCAACCTGTGCACGGAGTGGAGCACCAGGGTGATGTGATCATAGCAGCTGGTGGTGCCTCCCGCATTGGCTGCTGCTCTTTGTACAAGAGGAAGCTTTTTCAGAGGTGCGGCTTCAACCCTAGATAAAATGACTTGCAATAATCAAACCTAAAGATCACAAATGCACGGATCACTGTGGCGAGGTGTTTGCATGCGTATGGGGGCATAATCTTCTGCCACACGCAGAGAAGGATACAGACTTTTTTTGGGGGGGAGGGGGTACCAGAGCTATTTGAACATCCGGCAACGATGAGGAGTTCAAACGGCTCTCAAGGTGGTGAACCAGATTACGAGTCAGAGGGCAGATGCCATCAGTACTGGGATGTTATAGAGGTGACACATTTTCTCAGTCTCGTCGGGGTTTCGTTTTTGCCACTTGCCTGCACCCAACTGCCGATTTTGTCTAAGGAGATCGTGCTGTTGACATCTGATGTAAAGGAGATATACTGCCTGAGCGCCATCGATGTATTGCTGGCACTGTAGCCTCTGCTGTTTCACCAGCTGCCAAACAGCTTCGCAAAGATGTTGAATAGCAAGGGGGTAGAGGACTAAGCCACGCGAGTCTGCCCTCATTATTTGCTTTTATGTTCTCAGTTTGCACTTCCCCATCTTGGGCAGTGGGTCTGAACTCCTTTGTTTCACGTTGGTATAGAATGGGTTCCTATAAGCATTGTCATTGCTATTCATTTATACAGTGCCACAGGTAAGACTAGTGCTTCACAAACAAAATGTAGGTAAAGTGGCTTGGTTTACAGGGAAAAACAATGCGGTTTGGTGTGAGTTCAGAGCAAGGGAACAGTTACAGTTTTTGTTTTTAATTCATTGAAACTTTTCTACTCATTTCATATTTTACAGAACCTAAACTAAGGCCTAAACTAAGGTGACATGGACTCTGAGGTTCACCCCTATCATTTCTGTCCCACTGATCCAACTGAAAGTTTCTTATTGCTTCAACTTTCACTAATGCCACTCGACACTCCTCACTGAGTTATGGGACTGAGGAAAGGGGGGCAGTTTAGGCTTAGCTATATCTAGATAGTAACCTCACCCGAGGATCCAAAGTGCACACTGTCTTTCTCAATATAAAGCCATCCAGAAGTTTAATTATTTTCAAATGGCTAGTGATAATAAAAGCTTTCCTCTATTTAGCTTCCAAATGTTGACTTATCTACAAAGCCTTAGAAATGGGTTTAGAAGCATGTGGTAATTCTACCCTGAGCTTCTCAGAAGCTTAGTCTGTGGAGAGCTAACTTTCCAAACGCTTTGGAACTCCGAGTACTTGGACCTATTGGATGAACCATGTATCATTTCCTTCCAAGGACATTGTCATGTTGATCATGACCTCTGCCAAGTATTAGTTTAGTTCTTGAAATCAAACAACTGGCGATAAGCTTGAACCAAAATCTGTGACTCACCGAAGGTCCTACAATAAGTCTCTTGTAGATGTTGGAAGATAATTTAGGAGTCTCCTGATTCCCAGTCCCATGTTCTTACCACTACAATAAATCCCCTCCCACAGAACTATATACTATTAGAGAGATGTGGATTCTGTGGCGCAAAGTCTAAAACATTTATCAGATTTGCTGTAGACTTAGTCTCAGTTTTAAGATGGCAGTCTTGTTTTGTTACCAATAAACTCAGGAGGTGATGGATAAACCCTGAAAAGATGGAGTTTTGCAAAAAAAGAAAAGAAAAAAAAGTTAGCCCCATCAAATGCCCCAGAAACGAGGAGGATTACGAATTTGGTGTGACAGTCCAGACAGTGACAAAGCAAGGCAGTAAGAGACTCCATTTTAAAAGCGGTGAGTAACAAAGAGATTTCAGCAAAAAAAAAAAAAAAACAACAACAACGAGTCCTTGTGGTACCTTAGAGACTAACAAATTTATTTGGGCATAAGCTTTCGTGGGCTAGAACCCACTTCATCAGATGTATGAGGTAAAAAATAGAGGAGCAGATATAAATATATGAAAGGATGGGGGTGTTTTACCAAGTGTTAGGTCAGTCTAACGCGATAAATCAATTAACAGCAGGATATCAAGGGAGGAAAAATAACTTTTGAAGTGGTAAGAGAGTGGCCCATTACAGACAGTTGACAAGAAAGTGTGAGTAACAGTAGGGAGAAATTAATATTGGGGAAATTAAATTTAGGTTTTGTAATGACCCAACCACTCCCAGTCTTTATTCAGGCCTAATCTGATGGTATCCAGTTTGCAAATTAATTCCAGTTCTGCAGCTTCACTTTGGAACCTGTTTTTGAAGTTTTTTTGTTGAAGAATTGCCACTTTGAGGTCTGTTATTGAGTGACCAGAGAGATTGAAGTGTTCTTCTCAAAGTGGCAATTCTGTTTTTATACCTGCTCCTGTATTTTTTACTTCATACATCTGATGAAGTGGGTTCTAGCCCACGAAAGCTTATGCCCAAATAAATTTGTTAGTCTCTAAGGTGCCACAAGGACTCCTCGTTTTTTTTGCTGATACAGACTAACATGGCTACCATCGAAAAGACACTTCATTTGATTCCAGGAGCTCAGGGTGATACCTTTCCACGGGAAATGCCATACTCATGTCCCCGCCACAGTAAACAGCTAACTGATAAACCAGGCACTGTACAGAAACCAGAGTAGGCTATTCCCCAAAGGGTTTTGCAGCATCCTAACGTTAGAGATAGAAGAGGCAATACCCAGCTAGCACTATGAGGCAAGCCCGTCACATGTATGTACAATATCTAGCCCTGAACAGGGCCTTTAGATACTACCAGAATACAAATAAATAATACTACTATACCATATGAGCCTGGGTGACTATTTTGAGGTGAAAAAAGTATACATTTCCTGTGGAGCTCATGATGGCAAAAAGTCTTAGACGCATGAAAGGAACAAATATTGTCTCGGTGGGTTTTGATTTGTATAAAGGTGAAGTTAGTGCTGGCAAGAAGTGCCAACTGGAACTGAAAACCTCTCCTTATCCACATAATAGGTACAACTCAGACACCAGCACAGTGGAAACTTTCTTATATCAACCCTTCTCCAACCAACATATCTAAACACTGATCTGGGGAGGCAACCTCTTGGCGTTACGGTGTTGTTGGGTCTCCATAGCCCATTCCATTTTTGTCTTGTCAAGAGTAACAACAAAGAGTGTTTGTTATGCTACTATCTTTTGGTAATGTGGACATCTGTCCACTAGGAAAGGGACCAAGAACATCTCTCTCATTTAATTGAAGGCACTGTACAGCCATCATATGGTAACTACTTTGCTACAGTTCTCTGGATGGAGATTTAACAAATACCCATGCCTTGAAGCATTAGCACTCCTGCACTGGGTGTCAAGGTTTTCCTTTCACTGGTAGATAAAAGGCTGCTTCGAGGAGTCAAATGAGAAGGAAGGGGGAGGGGCAGTTTCTTCTGCACTGGGGCAGGTGGCAATCCCCTCTACCTTATGGTATGCAAATAAACAATGTGACCATGTTCATTAAAAATTAAGTAATTATTTAAATTGTGACTATGTAGTAGAGACAGTTGAACCTCAAAGAACTCTAAGGTTCAGGTTAAACAAGCCCCCCACTCCCTTGGAGAGTTGCCCAAAATGTAGATGAACATCAGTGGTAATTCCCATGAAGGCCGTAGAGTGAGATCACAATCAGGCCCCATGAGAACAGTCTCTTCAGTTCTATTTTGACTCTTCCAATCTCTGTCCTGACCAGAATCAAGAATTGAAAAGCTGAGCAAAAATAGCAGGAGGAAAAATACTTTTGTTTTAACTTCAGAGATTTGTAGATTCCAAGGCCATAAGGGACCATTATGATCATCTCATCTGACCTCAAAATAGAACTTCCCCAAAATACTTTAAAAGAAGGGGCTTGATTTGAGTTCAGTTAGGGTGTTGGAGAAAGGTTAAATAAAGCTAGTTTGTGAAAGCCAGTGGAGAGAATGTGAATTGAAAAAGAACGAAAAAAACAACAACCACCACCCCAAACAAGTGGCCTACTTGAGGAATTAAAAAAACCCATCCTGAAACATTACAATCAAAATTGAACAAGGAGAGAAAGCCCAGGAAGGGATAAGATGTCACAAAAGAGAGGAGACAAGAAGGCTAAAGGAAGTAATAGGAGACACATGAACACAGAGCTGCAATGTGACAACTCACAAGCTAAGATAAACATAAGAGGATCAAAAACTCAGGAAAACATAGAAAGGGAAGCAAACTGTATCTCAAACAGGAGAAGTGGCTGCTGAAATGACAAAAGAGCTGAAATCTAAAAAGAGGGTTAAATTATGAACCAATTAATAATGTAAGAAACTAGACCATAAGTACTGGTAAGGATGATGTATAATGGAAACATGGTGGCACCTAAAACAAAGGCCAATTTCCATACTGCACATTTCCATAAGCAGCAGAAGGCAAAGAAATCAACCAACCAAGAAATCATATCAGATTTGGAGTAAATGACAAACTACAGGCTCAGTTCTTAAACGGAGTCCGTACCTTGTAGCAGGCCACTTGTCGCCAGGTGGGCATTTTGCATTAGTAGGCCAGGTTGCGTACTTTGATCCCCACAATCAAAGACAGAGCATGCACATTCCATGGAGAGATTTCCACAGGCAGTACTCAATGATATGAGGCACTGCTGGCTGAGATTCTTGAGGTGAGGTGACAGCGCTGAAACAAAGACAGGAAAAGAGAAGCCAGCCTGATAGATTTTTGAGAATTAGCCATCCCTAGCGGCTGGAGAAGGTGCTGGTCCACAAATCGCCTTCCCTTCTGGTCTGCTAACAAAATGGAGTGGAAGCTGGGCCGTGGGTTGTTCGGTGCAGATTGTCATTGTTTTACTTGTCTGTACAGTGCTTAGCACAATCTTGCTCTGATTCCTGATTGAGGCCATTAAGCACTACTGCTCCACAAATAGAAGTTCTGTAGCCAGAAGCTAAGATTTGATGGGGAGCTTAATTCCCACACACTGCTCTCAATGGCAGAAAAGGCAAATCAGACGGCCCCAGTCAGAGCACAATTGCAGCAGCCAAGTAGATACTTGTGTCTAAGGCCAGTCCTGTGGAAACAGGTGGGACACTGAACTGAGGATGGAAATAACGTTCTGCATTGAACCATGAGCTCAGCTGTTCCAAAACTAAACCACACACACACACACACACACCAAATCACTGCTGAAGTTACAGTCCTACGCATACCTATATTGTAATAATTGATCATCAAAACTGCAGGTAAAAAAGGCCTATTAGGTCAGCTTGTCCACTCCCCAGTCCAACCCAGGACTGCTCTCCACAACATATACACAGCTACACACCCTGCACCATCTAGTGTAGCACAGAGATTTTTGTGCAGCGCACACTATAAAGTTTATTTTTTCAGACATCATCCTGATATGAAAATGCATTACAACAGTTGCCATCAATACAATACAATTCTTTCCATGGGAAAACCACAGAATGGTTATTGCATATGATACTTGAATGCCTGAAATACAGGAACAGGAAAGTGAACAAAGGGAAACTTCATAAATGATGCCAAGTTTAAAAACAAAAAGGCCGGATAGCAATACTGAGGGGTTTATAGAATTTAGTTCTTTTGTATATTAAAAAAAAATCAGGGGGAAATCAGGATGAACTGAATAGGGGAGATAAAAATAAGGGGGGAAAACCAGCTTCACAGATGAATGAGTAACTGAGAAGGCTGAAAAGCAGTGAATGAATGTGCATCAGGAATGGATTCCATGCCTCTACGTCACAGGATCAAATCTAGCCCAAGTCAGTAGTGACCAAGCTGTTTGGTGCTCTCATCTGGTCCCTGCACAACACAGAAACCCACACTATAATTAGAATCCCTGGTTGAACATTCCAAAAAAGAGCCCAGCGGCTGATTGGGCCATTAAGTTCTTCTCGCATTTCCTCCAGGTCAGAGTTGAGGACATTAGTGGCACATTGTGTGGGAAGCCTGCACTGCCTTACCTGTTCTATGGCTGTATCATAGCGCCTGAGTGAAAGTAAAATGGAATGACTTGCATTAACGTCAGTGGGACTCTGGATCAGGCTTTCAGCCTGAAAGGCTGCCAAGTCTGCATCCGTCCACCAGCACTGAATACACTATTTAAGAAAATATTCCCCCATTAGCACCAAAATAAATGTTAGTTGTGTTTTGATTTCAGCAGAAGGTTAAGCCTCAACTAAAAACAGGCTAATTACATCATTAACCAAACCCATCAAGCATGCATCTTTGAATTCATAAGAAAGTAGAGTGAATCACCACCCTTGGGTTCCCAAGAAGCAAGTCAAGTTACTTGACTCTGGAATGCATAAACATTTAGTGGAAGAAATTGTGACTTCAGAGAAAGAACAAACAAAGCAGCTTGTTTGTTTGTGTAATGGCCTCCTCGCAGGAGAACAACTAAGGAACATGGAAAGACTTGAGAGATTCTTCCACGGTTCATGTTTGTAGCTATGATCCAAAGGGTACAGAACAAAGACTCTCCTATTTATAGCTGAGAGGCTACAGGCAAAAAGGAACTCAGTGATGAGAAGACACAATCTACTACTGTCTTTATTTATATATTTAATATCCTGCATGGAAAATTAGTGGTGCCTTCCAATTCAGCCCACCACCTCCACTAAACACCTCCCTTTCCCTCCCCCCCTCCCCGGAATGATTGCACTTCAGCATGACAGGGACTATTATTTTAGTGTGTGTGCTCATGTACGTACATACATTGCCTAGCACAATGAGGCCTTGATCCCTGATTGGGGCTTCTACATTCCATTCGAACATATGCTGTATTTGGGAAGATTACTATTCTGTAGGATCCATTATGAACAGCCTCAACATCAATGGACCTGTGCCCATTGACACCAGCCCTGGATCTGGCCCTTAGATCATAGGGTGGCATTCCCCAAAGTGCTCAGTTTTGGTTGAACTCAGTGGGAGAAGAATTAGGCCCATGCTAAACACTTCTGAACAGGCCATCCCCAGCTCTTACATGCATCAAACTTTTGAGGACACATTTGGAGGTGGACAATTTGGGGCTGGATGACATGTGAGGACATTTTAAGTATGTGCACTCTTTAAAAATAATGTTTTCTTTTCCTAGACAGAGGAACTGTGTTACAGAGGGCCTTCACCTTAACTAAAACTAACTGAAGAGTGACAGACACATTGAGTTTCCTGCAAAACATGCCTCGACATACCAACAGTACATGTATATTACACACAATGCAGTGCACACTTCATTCCCAGATCTCCGGAGGGGTTTGTGCAGGAGCACATTTCCAAAGGGATGCAATTGTGTGAATGGCTCAGAATGAAGCCAAGGTGAGATAAAAGGATGCTGCAGTCTTAAGGGACCTCACTACCTAGACAAGCAAACAGCCTACCCAGATGACAAACCCAGAGGCAACTTCTAAAAAGCCAAGATAACTGCTAGAGAAGCCTGCCAAAGAGACAGATCTCACCAAGGACAAATTTTACTAAAGTGAAGAAAACCCTAGCACAGTGTTCTTCAAAGAGTATCAGTGCACTGAAACTAAAATGTTTCTAATAAATAAGCCAATTTATTATTAAAATCAAGAGAAGATATACAAAGAGTTCAATACGCCACCCTGATTTACATTCCATAGAACTCCACTGAAGTCAATGTAAGTCAGGTCTGGATTTGGTCCAAAAAGACACTATACGTCCAGCCTGTGTTACCCTGATGGATATAATTTGGAGGCGAGAGACTCACTATTGCTCTGCACCTTGTGCAGTCCTTTACCCCCGTGCAAAGCGGGGGGAAAATGCTATCAACTCAGAATGGCCAGGTTAAAAACTCTGCTGGAGTAAGGGGGCATAGCTGCATTGACTTCAATGGAGTTGTGTCATTTACATCAGAAGAGAATTCAGCCAGACTGTTGTGCTCCAATCTTGCACTGGAATCAGTGACTACACGGAGCAATGATGAATCTGGCCCAAAGGGTGTAACATATATGCATACAGATTCTTCTATGGCAATCACTGTTTTTGTTAAATTGAAGAGGGGGGGTAAGTATGTGCCATATGTTTTAATGAGAGAAGGTGCAAAGTTGTTCATCACACACAACATACACACACACTGCTTCTAAATCTCCATGTTACATAGCAGCGACAGACAAATAAGATGACTGATTAAAATCATTTTTAAAAACCAATGTAATCTACATAGTGACAGCTACAGAGAAAGAGTGTTTACTTTATTATTTATCAAAAGTTCTTATATACCCTGCCATTACTATAGTATCCGAGCACCTTATAATCTTTAATGTATTTATTTTTTCAACACCCCAATTGTAAGGCACTGTTGTTATATTCCCATTTTACTGATGAGGACCTTAGGCTCAGCAAGACTAAGGAGCAATTTTTAAAGGTATTTAAGTACCTAACTCCCTTTGAAATCAATGGGAATTAGGTGCCTAGGTACTTCTAAAGATTTGGCTCTAAGTGATTTGACTGGGTCACACAGGAAGTTTATGGTGGAGCCAGGGTAGTGAGCAGAGATCTCCCATATCCGAGGCTAACACCCTGAACACCAAACCTTCCTTCTCAAGTTAGTTAGTATGATTATTAACTAATATATTTGTTAAGCACCGTCAGTGTGCTCAGTGCTATTAAAAATATAGCAAGAGGTCTGCCTTAATGCTGCCCTACACCAGTGTCAGTCAGGAGCAACTCCCCTGAAAACAAGAACTGCCTGTTTTCCCCCCAACTGCAAAACCCTGCAACAGTTCCAAAGGTAGAGGAATTTTTTTTTGCTCAGGGCCCGATTCTCCCAGTGAGAGGAAAGTCAGTCCCTTTACTGATTGCAAATCTGGTGCAGGCACCCTAAATGTATTGGGAAAGTTGTCATGTTAGCAGCACCCATCCATTCCTGCCTGCCCTCACCATACTCCAAGCTAAAAAAAAAAAAAAAAACAAATCCAGCAATTAAACTCCTTTTCCTCCAGCAAAACTAGCCTCCCCGCTTTGCTGCTCGTGAACGGCTTGCTGAGTTAGCTATAATTTGGAAAATTAATTGACTCAGAGCCTGCTGCTGAAGCAGCCTCAAATACAGAACACCCAAGACGCAGCAGCAGCAGCAAGGTCAGAGGAGGTGGGAAATTTTGCAACAAATGTAGCGAGCAAGAAGCAGAGCGGAATACGGGCAGCAGTGAGGAAACAAAAAAAGGAAAGCATTCAGATCCGACACAGCAAGGAGAGGCAAGTCAGAGACCTCAGGAGAACTGGGAGAAGGGGATGCAGGCTGGATATGTCTTTAACTGGGAATGCCTCTGGCTCACCATGGGACACATGTGCCTGGAGATGCCCCTTTTCTCTCTCCGGGCATGCAAAGAGCACATCAAAGATTATCTTTGTGAATCCAGTGAGCAAATCCACAGCATCCTCGTCCTGTAAAGAAATCTTAAATTATGTAGCTCGTTCACAGACATGCCATCTGTTTGGGAATAAGCCCCTTGGCAATCATTCTGGTCATAAAAAGGAACAACAGTTAGGTATCTGTCATCACCATTTTTCTCCTGTGGCTTCAGTAATTTTATTTACCACCCATCAGTCTCTCCAAATAAAATCAGCTCCCTTATTTTCGGTTATTATTTGTTATGGACAGAACCCCTGAGTGTATAAGATCCTTTACACGCATAAGGAAGACAGCCCCTGCCCCTGCTTTCTTCGGGCCTGAGTGTGTGTGGCAGCTGGCAAGTCACTCAGCTTCTCCATGCCTGTCAATTGGGGCTAAAGAAGCTAACCCAACCTACCTGCTCAAGGTGTGTGTGTGTGATGATTAGTTAATGTTTGCGAAGCCATCTAAAAGTGCTAGTCATTATTATCCCAAGTGCTGCGGGTGTCAGGAAAAGCAGCATCAGACAAAGTGAGAGTAAACAACAATAGTCTATCATGTTGGTTTAATCTGAATTGCAGTCGTTTTTGCTTTCAGCCCTTGTTGAAGCAGATACCCTGCCTGCTACAAAACTGACATGCTATGTACAGGTGCAGTTGTCCAGCATGCAGACTGGGAAAGGGCTATTTGCCCCAATAAAAAAAAATTGATTCCAATATATTTGCAACATTGTATGTATTTGGCGGCTTTTCTATGACCATGATGTCTGAGCACCTTGAAATGTCCATCAGTTTAGCCTCACACCACCTGTACGTAGTAAATTTCATTATCCCCATTTCACAGATGGGAAACTGAGGCACAGAGCAGGGACGTGATTTGCCCAAAGTCTCACACTGGGATTTTGTGGCAAGGTTAGCAATTATGTAGCACTTTCATGTCTAGCTCTCAAAGCACATCACAAAGGAGGGGAGGTATCATCCTCCCCATTTTAGAGATGGGGAAACGGATGCCTGGGAAGATTAAGTGACTTGCCCTGAGAATAAAGGTCCATGTGTGAAGCAGCTGTTGTTGGGCAGGGATGCTGGGAGGCAGCTGACTAAAGGCAGCCAGAGCCTGTTCCTCTACCTCAGCCAGTGAGCAAGGGGGCAGCCAAAGCTAGTCAGCAGCTAGGGGGTGCCAGCCCAGCCAGATCCCCCTTCCATCCCAGGGCAAGCAGCAACCCATACCGTGGGCCACCGACTCAACCACAGGCCCCCCACGCACTGCCGGGACAAGGAGCAACCAAGGGCAGACCCCACAGAGCCACCAGAGTTACCTGGACCTCAACCCAGGGAGCCTGTCAGAGGCACAGCAAGTCCTGTGTTCATAAAGTTCATTCCATGCTGGAGAGAGCCTTACCAGGCTTCATTTCAAGTAATCGGGACACTTGTTATCATCTCAATTGGGAAAATAAGTTAAATTAATCAAATATGCAAATTAGGGCATTCAGGCACCAGATTTCTAAAATTTAACGGACCAAGGCCACGCAGCAAGCCAGTGGCAGAGAAATACAACCCAGATTTCCAGACTACCGGTCTAGCGTCTATTCACTAAGCCGTGCTGCTGTTTGCTTGCAGTAATGAATAGCAGAGCTGGGGGGTTCTGCTTGTTTGCTGCAAGAGGCTTTTATTTAAAAAAAAACAAACAAACACGCCAGCCTCCTGTCTACTCCTGGTCTCTCTACAGCATCCGCACTGAGAAGATTATTCCTGATTCATTGCACCTTGCAAGCTTGCTTTAGTGTATTTCCACAATTGCTTTGCACTAGGTGTCCTAGCGTACATCTAAATTTTAAAGCAATTACTGTCAAGAAAATAAATCTGTCTACTCAGTTTTTCCTCACTGTCACATCGACAATAGTGGCAGGTAATGGGCTAATGAATGGGCCCGTTTGCCTGAACAAATAGCCTCTTATATTTCCAGAAAGATCTTCCTCTTGTGTTTCTCCTCTTGCTTTCCTCATAAGCAGTCTATGCCCAAAGCCTTTATGAAATTCAAGCCCAGTTTCACATTTCATTGAAAAACCTTTAAGAAAAGCCATTTTTCATACTTAAGACTTTTTCAAATCTCCTCTAACCAGTTACATTCTGCATTGTATCTTTTGGATCTGGCCACTGTCCAACGACAATCCTTAAAATCCCTTTACAGTTTTAAAGGAAAATACAAGCCCTCATTTACCACTGGATTCAGCCTGAAAATAAAAGCTTAATGCCTTGACAGGCCTGGATATTTTTTTGCATTCTAAGTCTGATTTATGGTAGTAGCCAGCAAACCAGGCTGGTGAAATATTTGCTGCTGCTCGCAGGGATCTGGAAAAATGAAGTGTGAAGTTCTGAAGAGAGCAGGCAACAGTTCTCCAGTCACTAAACACTTCCAACAAGTTGGCAGTGGAACAGAGCTGTGGTCTGAAAGATGAACCTCAAAGGAATAGGGGGTGGAGAGAGAGCAGTACTGTGCACAGTGTCAAAATACTGTTGCAGCTTAAAGCTTTCCATACATTCATTACATTGGGAGGGGAAAGAGAAACATTTTCTTCATTATTTATTTATTCTCTCTCTCTCTTTTTCCCCCTGTGCAGTTCCCCCTTCAGGGGTTTCACCCAAAGTAGGAAAAAAATTAAAAGCAACAACAGGAACATAGGAAGTCGCTTAAGCCTACCATAAAAATGTTCAGATTGAAAAATACGATCCGGATGGGGAAAGCGTTGCGTTTGCTGCAAGGCTGATTAGTCTCTGTAGCCTTTCGAAGGGCCAAGGCCCTGAAATCTGTGGGCGTGGGAGCTGTGATTTTCATTCCCATGAAAAGGGAATTTCCTAGAGGTAAAAGGGAGGTGGGGATTTTTCAGAGTGTTCTTGGAATGAGTCACCCTGAATACATTTGCCAGGTAAAACATGTGGCTGCTTCAACTGTCTTTGAAGAAAATTAATATTCATCTATATTATATATAGCATAAAGTGGCTCGACTTTGTGGAAATGCCATAATCTCACTGAGGTCTGGCCTTCCTCCAATTACCCACTAAATTCAAAAGCAGCACTGCATGCTCTGCAGCCGTATCACTAGGATGGACAAAAACACACATCATGCTCTCAAACTCTGTCGACATGCAAAGGGGTGCACGCCTCGACCCTACCTGCATCGCCCATGGGGCCGTCCCAGATATTTGTGGATTCGTCGGATTGAGCCAGATCTGGGAACTTCACTCTACAATGCCTGGTATGATGCTATGATTCTCAATAGAGTATGTGTGTGTGTCTATTAGAGAGGGAGAGAATTTAGAATTAAGGGACCATATGCTGCTTCTGTGCACAAAGCTATGCCCTATCACTCGACCTCCATAATGTGGCTGGACACTGGTGAGGTCAATAGGGGGAAGGGATGGGAAGTAGGAAAGAATCTTTCCTATGAGCAGGGAGAACAATATGGAGCTGCTCCAAGGAAGCTACTCCTACCTTACAGCATTAGTGGCCTCTGAGATCTACCGCAATCCCTGTGCAGGTGAAAGCACAGAGAGATTGAACAACTAGCCTAAAGTCAGGGGCAGAACTGGGAATTGAACCCAGGTGTCCGGTATCCCAGCCCTGTGCTTTAACTAGACTATCAAACATAACATAAGAACACAAGAATGGCCATACTGGGTCAGACCAAGGGTCCATCTAGCCAAGTATCCTGTCTTCTGACAGTGGCCAATGCCAGGTGCTCCAGAGGGAATGAACAGAACAGGTAATCATCTAGTGATCCATCCCTTGTCGCTCATTCCCAGCTTCTGGCAAATAGAGGCTAGGGACATCATCCCTGCCTGTCCTGGCTAATAGCCATTGATGGACCTATCCTCCACGAACTTATCTAGTTCTTTTTGAACCCTGTTATGGTTTTGGCCTTCACAACATCCTCTGGCAAGGAGTTCCACAGGTTGACTGTTCATTGTGTGAAAAACTACCTACTTGTGTTTGTTTTAAACTTGCCGCCTATTAATTTCATTTGGTGACCCCTAGTTCTTGTGTTATAAGAAGGAGTACATAACATTTCCTCATTTACTTTCTTCATGCCAGTCATGATTTTATAAACCTCTATCATATCCCCCCCCGTTGTCTCTTTTCCAAGCTGAAAATTCCCAGTCTTATTAATGTCTCCTCATACAGAAGCCATTCCATACCCCTAATAATTTTTGTTGTGTTTTTCTGAACCTTTTCCAATTCCAATATATCTTTTTTGAGATGGGGCGACCACAACTGCATGCAGTATTCAAGATGTGGGCGTACCATGGATTTATATAGAGGCAATATGATATTTTCTGTCTTATTCTCTATCCCTTTCTTAATGATTCCCAACATTCTGTTTGCTTTTTTGACTGCCGCTGCACACTGAGTGGATGTTTTCAGAGAACTATCCAGGATGATTCCAAGATCTCTTTCTTGAGTGGTAACAGCTAATTTAGACCCCATAATTTTATATGTATAGTTGGGATTATGTTTTCCAATGTGCATTACTTTGCACTTAGCAACATTCAGTTTCATTTGTCATTTTGTTGCCCAGTCACCTGGTTCTGAGAGATCCTTCTGTAGCTCTTCACAGTCTGTCTGGGACTTAACTATCTCGAGTAGCTTTGTATCATCTGCAAATTTTGCCACCTCACTGTTTACCCCCTTTTCCAGATAATTTATGAATATGTTGAATAGGACTGGTCCCAATACAAACCCCTGGGGACACCACTATTTACCTCTCTCCATTTTGAAAACTGATAAGAACAAGAATCCTAGATGAGAACAAGCAATTTCGTACCACTTTTCATCCACAGCTCTTCTCTATCCCAACCTTGTCTCAAACTACTGCTTCAGATGCAGCTCCCAAGGAACTGGCCTCTGCCCTTTCCAGATGTACACCCTAGGGCAGCCTAAATCCTGCCCCCCATGCATAGCAGAACAGCAGTGGTTCTGCTGGCACAGGGCCTAGGGAAGATAGAATGGAATTCACCGATTAGTTGCAACATTATAAATCCAAGCAACACCATTGACTTCAGTGGAGTTACTTAAGGTTTACAACTGTAAGTGAAACAAGAATTTGTCCCAGCATATGTAGAAATAATGAGGTTTTCTTTAAGCAAAAAATACACTAAAATTTTGCTTTTGATTCAGTGTTTAAAACTGTCAAAGGTCAGAAGCTGAAATGATGCAACAAAGTTTTTGTTTTGTTTTAAACACAAGCTTTTGGTTTTGGAGGAGCAACTGCATGTTCCAATTCTATTGAAAGTTTTGAAGTGTTCAGTTTCTTCAGGACAGCAGAAGAAACCGAGCTGGGGTGCTGTCTGAACAAGAGCATGGAGCCTTGTAATGGGAATACATGAATCTTTTTTGTTACACGACAGCTTAAGAATCCTCTTTAACAGTAGAAGCGTTTACGGGACATGCTCTCGCACAAACTCACACATCTCACAGTCACACAGCCTCAAACCACATTGTCTGTCACACATGCACACGCTGTGCCACCCACTCTCATAAACAAGATACATGCAAATACTTCTCACCATGCTCACACAAACTGAAACCCATATTCTGTACTATACACCCACACAAACAGACAAACATACGCACATTCAGTTATACACACACACAACTTTAGTTACTGTTCTGCCAGCATCCCTGCATCACAAGTCTGAAAAATAAGTTGAACTATTTTCAGATCTGAAGGGCTAGTCTCACCCAGAGACAATGGATCAAATAAGAGGGAGCAGCACCCACTTATACCATGGCAATGTTGGGTCCATTGTCTGTATTTTGGAGAGACCAGCAAGCATTAGATGGACCCTCACCCAGCAAAAGATGATATTTTCTAGTCACTGGTATTGTACATACTGCTCGTCTCAGACTTGGCAGTGGGATACGGAGCCTTTTTACCCCCACGTCACCAGCTCAAATGTGACTCAGGTTGGTGGTTAGCAGAAGTCGTTACTGTCTGATTATTACTGTTCCGTGGTTTCTGTGAAATGAGATGGCTTTTCAGTTGCTAGCGAACAGGTGTCTGCATCACAGTGGGCATCCTTGTGAATAGTCTCCACGACGAAGCAAGGAGTGAGGCAAGTGGGTGGGTGAAGCCATGCTATCAAACACAGAAATCACCTTGCAGGACAGGGTGGAGGCATTTGCCTAGGGCAGTGGAGGTGAAGCTGCTACAGAGTCATAGAATCATAGGACTGGAAGGGATGTCAAGGGGCCATCTAGTCAGTCCCCTGCACTCATGGCAGGACTAAGTATTATCTAGACCATCCCTAACAGGTGTTTGTTTAACCTCCTCTTAAAAATCTCCAATGATGGAGATTCCACAACCGCCCTGGGCAATTTATTCCAGTGCTTAACCACCCTGACAGTTAGGAAGATTTTCCTAATGTCCAACCTAAACATCCATTGCTGCAATTTAAGCCCATTGCTTCTTGTCCTATCCTCAGAGGTTAGGACAAGAAGCCTAGGAGCTGAGGAAGGGGGAATGTCGCCACTTCCGGGGGGGGGNCGCCAACCCCCCTCAGCACCAGCAGGGGTTCTCAGTCATGTGCCAGTGCCACCCCCCCCCCCCAACACCAGTGGGGGTCCTAGGCCACGCACTGCTGCCTGCCCCCCCCCAGCACCCATGGGCGTCCTGGGCTGCCGCCCCGAGCACACATGGCGCCTCCCGGGCTGCCCCCCCAAGCACATGCAGCACTCCTTAGGCTGCCCCCCCAGTACACACAGCACCCCCTGCCCCCCCCCAAGATTTAGTCAGGGGTATATAGTACAAGTCATGGACAGGTCACAGGCCATGAATTTTTGTTTACTGCCCGTGATCTGTCCATGACTTTTATTAAAAATACCCATGACTAAAACGTAGCCTTAACTATGACCCCCAGATCCCTTTCTCCAGTAGTCCTTCCTAGGCACCCATTTCACATTTTGTATGTGTGCAACTGATCATTCCTTCCTAAGTGGAGTACTTTGCATTGTCCTTATTGAATTTCATCCTATTTACTTCAGACCATTTCTCCAGTTGGTCCAGATCATTTTGAATTTTAATCCTATCCTCCAAAGCACTTGCAACCCCTCTCAGCTTGGTATGGTCCTCAAACTTCATAAGTGTACTCTCTATGCCATTATCATATCACTGATGAAGATATCGAACAGAACCAGATCCAGAACCCCGATCCCTGCATGACCTCACTTGATATGCCCTTCCAGCTTGACTGTGAACCACTGATAACTACTCTCTGGGAACGGTTTTCCAACCAGTTATGCATCCGTCTTACCATAGCTCCATCTAGGTTGTATTTCCCTAGTTTTTTTATGAGAAGGTCATGCGAGACAGTATCAAAAGCCTTACCAAAGTCAAGATATGCCACATCTACCACTTCCCCCCATCCACAAGGCTTGTTACCCTGTCAAAGAAAGCTGTTGGTTTGACATGATTTGTTCTTGACAAGTCGATGCTGACTTACTTATCACCTTATTATCTTCTAGTTGTCTGCAAAATGATTACTTGATTATTTGCTGCATTATCTTTCCGGTTACTGAAGTTAAGCTGACTGGTCCGTAATTCCCCGGGTTGTCTTTATTCCCCTTTTTATAGATTGGCACTATATTTGCCCTTTTCCCAGTCTTCTGGAATCTCTCCCATTTTCCTTGACTTTTTGAAGATAATCGCTAATGGCTCAGATATCTCCTCAGTCAGGTCCTTGCACATTCTAGGATGTATTTCATCAGGCCTTGGTGACTTGAAGATCTCTAACTTGTCTAAGTAATTTTTAACTTGTTGTTTTCCTATTTTAGCCTCTGATCCTACCTCATTTTCATTAGATATTGCCCGTGCTGAGCCTGTTCTGCATGAAAGGGATTTCGTCTTTCTATGCTGTCAACATAATTTTTCACAAGCCGTAAACTTAAAAGAGAACCACCTTTTGTTTTGTTACACACCACAGGCCAGATGCTCTCCAGGCAGAGACTGACTGTAATTGCCCAGCTGCCATTAGCCCTAGTGTAGGCGAGTCCCTGTGGGCATTGAGAGCCAGCACAGCCAGCTCCTACACCTTCTGCCTCTCAGCCCAAATACGAGGCATGTCAGGGCCAGGAGAATCGGTGAAGAGGAATGGCTGGAAAACAATGCACTCCGGCTCTCCCCAGTTGGCAGACAATCCACGGGAATCTGCCGCCAGCTGCTCCAAGGCTGCTCTTTGCCCATCCGATTCAAAATTGCCATCTTAGTTTTAAAAGCTCTCCATGGACTTGCTCCATCCTTTGTCTCTGACCTTCTATCCACCTACCTGTATTTCACCCCACTCATCCACTTTGCTGCTTCAGCCTGGGCTTCCTCTCTTTGATCCAGTTTCCAGTGATGCCCCACAAAGGGGGAGTTTCAGTAACTCTTACAGTTGGGCTGCCCCATCTACCCTCTCTCCAACTCACTTATTTTCTTCAAAACTTGCCTTACAATCTTCTTGTTTGATTTAACCTCTGACTCGATACACACTTTTTATTCTTTATTACTATCACACCCTCCTATCTCACCTCTCTGTACCTAGTTTGTGAGAATTCTTGTCTCTGTTTCACTGCCTTTGAGTTGCAGGGTCATTTCTCTCAGGTGTGATAGCTACAGATGAAGGAATGTCCCAGTGGTTAGAAAGCTAGCTTGGGCAGTGGAAGAAAGGGGCTCAGTTCCTGTTTTGTCACAGACACCCTGTGTGGTCTTAGGCAAGTCACTTGGGGACTAATTTTTTAAGGTATTTAAACACCTAAAGATGCAGATGATTTCAAAGGGAGTTAGGCACTTAGGCACTTTTGAAAATCCCACTGCTTCTTTAGGCATCTAAATATCTTTTAAAATCTACCCCTTAGTTTCTGTGTGTCTGAGTTCCCCTTCTGTGACATGGAAATAATAACACTACCTCACCTCATAGAGGAGTTGGGGGAATATAAATAGATGAAAGACTATGAAGTGCTCAGACAGTACAGCGTTAGGGGCCAAATAAATACCATCAAGAGAAAATCCAACTCTGAAGGATTCACTTTCTACATTATCCCTTTCTATAAAGTATTTTTGTGATGCTGTATGTTATATTAAAAAGCATTGTAATTATAATCTCTTTATATTGATCTAGAATTTTGAAAGTTCATATCCAAAGCCTGCAAACTTCTGAATTGCCCCTTTCCTCCAGTAGGATCCAACGTGCCTTTTAAACGTTGCCAGTTCAGAAGGAATATGTTCACCAAACACTGAAATGTAGCCATCTCTGGGGTAGAATACAGCCGAAGTTTAAGAGTACACAAGGACACCACACAGCAGCTCCAGAGAGGAAGTGGAGAATACCATGTACAATTGAAACGGAATTCAGATAGGGAGATTACTGAGTGATTTGGTCAGCCTTGTATCGGTGTGTTCGATTTTTCTTGCTTTTTGTTTAGTTTATTGAGTTAGTGTGGGGGGTTTTCTATCTTGCTGTGGTTATTTTTAAATTAGATTTTGTTGCAGAGGTATTAGGTTAAGTAATAATATGCACAAATACTTTTGTTCAATATCGCTGTACCTTTGCTTTGCAGATTTTTTTTAACCAAAATGAATTACATAAATAGCATCAGCGCAGGTACAATCCTTCTGTTTTGTGCTTGTACACCCACCTAGGCTCAGGTGATCCATGACTGGGAGCTGGACGGTCTACCACAATACTAATAAAACAATGTCAATGTAGACAAACAACATTTAATTTCTTAAAATGCATCAAAGCCAGACCCTGCAGCTGACACCCTGATCATGGGAAAAAGACACCAGGTATTTTAGGATTAGAACTGATCAGGACTAGAGCTGGTAGGAAAATATAGCTCATTACCAGTGAAAATGTTGAAGGAAAAAAAAAAAAGATTTTTCATGTTTGTTGAATTTTTCAGGATTTCATCAAAAAGCAAAATCAGAAATATTTTTGGTTTTCAAAAGTTTAAGTTTTAAAACAAAAACCTGAAAATTTCATTTAAAATGGAATTTTTCAAACCAAAACCATAGAATATCAAGGTTGGAAGGGACCTCAGAAAGTCATCTAGTCCAACCCCCTGCTCAAAGCAGGACCAATCCCAAGTACTGATTTTGCCCCAGATCCCTAAGTGGCCTTCTCAAGGATTGAACTTACAACCCTGGGTTCAGCAGGCCAATGCTCAAACCACTGAGCTATCCCTCCATTTAAAAGTTGAAAGGGCATTTTTCTCTGCCAATAATTTTTGACAATTCCCCCCCCCATCTCTTATCAGGACTTCATTGTATCCCAAAGACAGTATTTCCATTGTGCAGCACCATGCACCCTAACAAGGGGAGTGGGTCAGTTCTGACCCAAAGGGACGAGCACTTCCTACTGAATCGCTTTTTTTTTTCTGTGGGCTTTCCCATCCCAGTAGTGACCAAGTGCTAGCCTGTTTTGTTGGTGATATTTTATACAATTATCTCCTAAAGACTGCATGGTTCTGAGCACTCTTTTGGTTACTAAACTCATAAGAACCAGCTGTGTGTCTGACTCTTATATTAGGTTCTAACCTCTTGGGGTGGTTTACATGTGTGTGTACAGTCAGTGCCTACCTTAGTTGGGTCTAGATCTCTGAGTAGGGTTTTTAGATGCTACTACTATACAAATAAATAATAATCCTGTCCACTCTGAATTTTTAATAAGGGTCAGTCCCTAACCCAGAATAAAGTCTACAAGAGTATTCAGTTGTAACCCACACACCTCCTGGGTGTAGTGTTCTGTCCCATTTAGTGGCAGAGACCACTTAGAGAGAGAGATTAATGAGTTTGCTCTATAGGCTTAGCTAACAGGAAGTTGTTTTTTTAGCTCATGTGGTAGAGGCTCATGCACTAAGCTCCAGAAGTCCCTGGTTTGATCCCACCTGCCGACAATCGGGGGTCTGTCGGTATTCACAATCATATTAATAAGAGCAGTATTGGGCCCATAATGAACACATGGAATTATTTGATCAGCACTGAAAAATACATTCAAATTGCACAATCCAGCAGTTCCAAGTAATCCAAAAAAAGAAGAACAGGAGTATTTGTGGCACCTTAGAGACTAACAAATTTATTAGAGCATAAGCTTTCGTGGACTACAGCCCACTTCTTCGGATGCATATAGAATGGAACATATATTGAGGAGATATATATACACACATACAGAGAGCATGAACAGGTGGGAGTTGTCTTACCAACTCTGAGAGGCCAATTAATTAAGAGAAAAAAAACTTTTGAAGTGATAATCAAGCTAGCCCAGTACAGACAGTTTGATAAGAAGTGTGAGCATACTTACAAGGGGAGATAGATTCAATGTTTGTAATGGCTCAGCCATTCCAAGTAATCCACTTGTTTAAATGGGATTAAAAATAGTAATAAAAATTTCCACCCCAATGAGTGTATATTAACATAGCTTTATCTAGCATATTCACTTAAAATTGCTGTGTATGTTATCACCACTAGACAACTCTATCTTTCGAGTCTCTCTGATGCACAGCAGATTGAAGACTATTTATTAGTCCTTTTAAAGAGATGATTATTGCCAAATGCACATTCTCAGTGGCTCAGATCCATGCAGGACTTTGTGCTTATGAATTTGAGGCTATCACTGTATAGAACAAAATGCTAAATATTTACTGGCGAGCCAAGCCACAAGTATAAATATTTATACCAAGGCACAGTAAAGAAAGTACCACAAAACTGATACATTTTAAATAATATATATGTTGAAATGACCATAACTGTTACAGAAGATGTGCTATTTCATGATTATATTAGATGCAGAGACTTCTGTATTTAGGTGTTTAATATACTGCTATCTGGCCTTTGCTGCTCCGCTCATTAATCTGTCAGATGAATGGGTCCTAATTATACTTCTTGTAGCATGGCAAACTACAGAGAATCACGCTCATAAGGGGAATAGATCTTGAAGATTTACTGTGCTGTTGCTAATGATCCCATAGGGCTAGAAAATGGAAAAAGTATTCACAAGAGCAGAAAATGTTTATAAGGGGACTCTGACTTCCTAATTAGTCTACTGAATGTATTCTATTGTACCAAGATAAGAGATGAGTAAACAGTGGTTTATGTAAAACTATGTTCAAGACACCTTTGAGCTGGTAATTGAATACACCATGTACATATCACTAAACACATCCAGAACCATGCTAAAATAAAATGCTATTCTTTGTTTATCTAGTACAGCACTATAGAAACAATAATGTTCTGCACTTACATATAATACCAACCACTACCGCTTTGTATTTAAATTGCACTTAATGTTGATGGGTAAGTATTAGTACACCCTTTATTTGCATGAGTTAATGAAGGCACAGAGCTGAAGTGACTTGGCCACCGTTACATAGTGAGTTAACATGAATGATTCAGGAATACAATCCAAGGCTCCTGATTCCTAGCCCATGATCAATCCACTAGTCCACCACCATGCTTAGACTGAAATCTTCAGATGGAAAGTACTACAAAAGGCATTACAAATATTGGCTCTGATTCAACAAGGTATTTGCGCATGTTCTCAGTCACATTGAAATCAATGGGACTACTCATGTGCTTAATGCTAGGCATGTGCTTAAGTATGTTACTGAATTGGGGCCATTAATTGGTTAATCCTCACAAAACCTACGTGAGAGGGAATTATTCCTGTTTTGTGCATTCATAAACTGAGGCAGAGAGAGGATAAGTGACCTGGCCAAGTCACTATCACTTGGCCATGGTTGTTATCACTCCTGTTCATTAGCCACCAGAGCATCCTTCCCGGGTTCTTGTTTAATATATTGATTAGAGCTGGGTGAGTGATGGATTTTGGTTCACTGGCAATCCCAGCAAAAAAATCAAAATCAAAATAGTGTTTTGTGTCAAACCAAAAATTATATTTTTCAAAACTTTTGTCAAATAAAAAGTTGAAAAAAAATAGTTTCAGATCAGACAACACATCTGGTTGAACCTGAAATGAATCATTTTGTTTAATTATTTTTATAATTTTTTAATTTAAAATAAAATTAAATGACATTTCAAAACAAAAAGCCATTTCACATAAAAAAAAACATTTTGTTGCAAAAAATGTCAAAACAAAAGATTTTGACATTTTCAGATTTTGTTGAGGTTGTGTTTTTTGTTTTATTGACAAACAATTTGGTGAAATGTTTTGGCGTAGTAGCTGAATCTGCATTTTTTCACTGAAAAGAAGTTTCAGTTGTAACATTTCACTCAGCTCTAATATTGATTGATATTCTGGACACATCGAAACGGTCTTTAGGATTACAATTTCACAGACCACAAAGTACAGTAGATAGATAGCTACTCTGGTGATAGACTGATAACAGAAAGATAAATAGTGGGATATATTTATCACACATCAATGAAATGGAGACACCTTTGAAGTGGAATATGTTAGCTTTTTAGCAGGGCATAGCACGACCATGCAACATTGCTGTATCTAAACGAAAGGGCAGGCTGACTATAGACAGACAGAATGTAGCCATTACCCAAATGGAACTTTAGCCAGGACATCAGGATTAATACCCCAGATCTTGAGAAAATTGCCATCAGATCTTTAACAACGACAAGGAGTTTGAACCTTGGTTTTACATTTTGTTGTAAAGACAGCACTAATAGTGGCAGAGTGCCCTCTCCAACTAAGAGTTGGGATATAGGTTCAATAAACTGTACACTCAGCAACAGGGATCATTATTCCGGAGACTGGATAACCTATTATTTATTCTGTATCCTAAGGTATTTATTTAGCAGATATGCCCACTGCAGACAAGTGCAAAAGTCTCTGCCCCAAAGACCTTACTATCTAAATACTTGACCATAATGTAAATTGGGGCGTTGAATTTTTCATTGCCCAGGACATGTATCCAGCCAAATTGCTGTCTCTATAAAGCCAGATACTCAGCCAGATATTCGGCTGATGTAAATCAAAGGTAGCTCTACTGGGCTTCTCCAGTTTACATCAGCAGAGGATCTGATGACATAATTCTATCTTTTCAGATAATTTAATCCATGTTTTACTTGGACTCATCATTTGATTAATATGCTGGGCTAGCCCATAAAATAGACTTCAGGATTATGAAATGTGAGTTGTTGAATCTATACGTCAGTTTTATTGTGAATGAATAAACTTCATATCTATCGATTTAATATGGTTTGCCTCCTATTCCCAGAAAGGCAAATGAATAAATAACATGTCCAATCCATATAGGGTAGGAAGAGTGTTATCACCTTCTCCGGAATCAATTCACCCGGGGGGGATTTTAAAGTGTAGTATCAGTTGTTAAGTTCCTCTGAACATTTTAAATGAAATCCACAGTAAAACATCATTAATATGAAAACGAATGTAGAAACATATGCTTACATTTACGTAAGATGAATCTCTGGGACTCCATCATATCATGTTGGCTTTCACAGATGTTTAAAGATAGGAGCATTTATCCAAGGTCAAATTCTGATAACCTATGTTAGTGTCAATCTGAAATAACCGCATAGACTTCAGAAGAGTTATTCCAAATGTATACCTCTGTAAACAAGAGTAGGCTTTGACTCCAGGCTTCACGTCTGCCTCATTGCTTTTGTACCCGGGATAAGGGAACTTGCTAGATATAGGAGGAATTCTCTGTTAACCTGTAACTGGCATGACCATTCTCTTCTGAGTGAACCTGTGTTAAAACTAATAGATTGCAAGGGGCTGACTCAATGTCTATTTTAATGACAAATAAATAGATAAATTCATGGAGGATAGGTCCATCAATGGCTATTAGCCAGGATGGGCCGGGATGGTGTCCCTAGCCTCTGTTTGCCAGAAACTGGGAATGGGCGACAGGGGATGGATCACATGATGATTACCTGTTTTGTTCATTCCCTCTGAAGCACCTGGCATTGGCCACTGTCAGAAGACAGGGCTAGATGGACATTTGGTCTAACCCAGTATGGCTGTTTATATGTTCTTATGTTCTTAGGACAGGGCTGGGCATGAGTCTGGGAACCTGGTGCTCCTAAATAGAGAGGTGTGAAAAAAATCACATTGAAAGAGAAACTGAATGAAACTGGAGAGGCAGTATTGCCTCCTGGATAGGGCACAGAAATGACGCCTTGTCTACACAACAAGGTGGCACCAGCCTCTGGAGGAGTGGACCGACCAGTTGGTGTGCCCCTCATGGCTGAGCATGGCATAGCAGGGCCTCTTTGTCTGGTACCGCCTGTTGACAGCTACTCTGGCTCTACAATGGACTGCTTCTTTTCGTGTCTTAACCCTCTGGCCAGGTCACTTCTAGTTCCTCCCTTCCACAGTAACAGAGTCCAACAAACAGCCTCATGCCAAGTCTTTGATCAGAGTCTAGACTCACCAGTCCTTCTCCCCTGGTCTCCAGGGTGTTCGCACCACTTTTCTCAATGGGCCTGCAGGGGAACGCAGGCCCTCCTTCTCCTCTGAGTTCCAGCCCTGTGACACTAGTAAATAGGCAAGGTCTGTCTATTCAGACTCCCCATCCCGCTTCCTCCCTGAACTTCTTCCTACCTCAGGCCTGTCCCACATCCCCTTCTTGGGCACACGGTGTACCCATACTCTTCCCAGGCTTCACCACCTTTCTAAGTTCGCCTGTCTTTCCAGGCAGGGGCTCACATGGCTCCGCTCTGATGTTCCCGCAACAAATCCCAAATGAAAATATAAATTAAACCACTTTTGCTCTCTTACATTTCCCTTGTGCTTTATTCCTCAGTTGAACACCTCCCTGGGCTTCCTCCCCCGAAGGTCTGATGCAGTCCTTTTATTAAGGCTCACCGCCAGAGCTTGCAGAGGCTTTTCCATGTCTGTCCTGGCCTCTTGCCAGAATTCTCTGCTCAGGAAAGCTCCCAAGGCCAACACTGCCCCTTCAGACCCCTTCTACCCTGGGCTGCCTTGCTACACTAACCACAACTCCTCCCTCATCTTCAGTTGGGCCTGGCCCACCCTTGAGATGCAACCCACATGCCCTAATGGAGCTCTCCAGCTCCACTTCTCTCTCTCAGTGCCAGTGTCAGGTATCAGGGGGTAGCCGTGTTAGTCTGTATCTACAAAAACAACAAAGAGTCTGGTGGCACCTTAAAGACTAACAGATTTATTTGGGCATAAGCTTTCATCCGAAGAAGTGAAGTGTCAGGTATACATCCCACCCCACAGCCTTAACAGAAGGTATTGATTACCCGATCAGAAGGTAAATTGATTTAGTTAAACCAATGTAAAGCATGTGCAGACATTTTGTTTTAAACTAGACTTATTTCAGTTTAAGTTGATTAAGAATCAATTTAAGCTAAACCGAAACAAGCTATTCTCAAACCAAAATAAAGGTGTCTGCTCGGGTTAGCCCTGGTTTACCATTTAGTTAAATTAAACCATATATTTTGTAGATGCCAAGGCCAGAAGGGACCATTGTGATCATCTAGTTCGACCTCCCGTATAACAGAGGCCACAGAACTTCCCCCAAATAATTCCTGAAGTGCTGCTTTCTCCGAAGACAGGGCCTGAATCTTGTGAGATCTGAGCTTTGTTCCTGGTTCTACCACTGACCTGCTCTGGGACTGTGGGAAGACACTTCGCCTCTCTCTGTTTCTCTCTCCTACCCTTTGCCTGTTTTATCTATTTATTCTGTGAGATCTTTGGGACAGGGACTCTCTCTTGCTATGCATCTGCAAAGTACCAAATGCAATGGGACTCTGGTCATAGGCACCACAATAAGATAAATAATAGCAATGACATGAAAGAGGAGGAGTTGGTCTAGTGGTTATGCTGCTTGCCTGGGATTTAGGAAACCTGGGTTCAAATCCCTACTCACCCACAGGTCTGTGATTTAGTTAAATCAGCAGTCACTAGTGTGGGTGCAGGTATATTGGCATAAAAGTATTTACAGCTCGTACCAGAACAATCTATCCTGACATGAACACCTTTATACCCACGTAGCTGTGTCTATACTTGGGGGTTACTGAAATAATTTAGGCTATGTTGGCATGACTTATATTGCTCAGGAGTATGAATAACCCTCTCCCTTCCTCCCCCTGCGACATAAGTTACACTGACATAAGCATTCGTGTGCACAGTGCTGTGTTGGTGGGAGAGCTTCCCCCACCAACATAGCTTCTGCCACTTGCAGAGGTGGGGTTTTTTTTTTATGCTAACGGGTGAGCTCTTTCCCATCAGCATAGAGCGTCTTCCCCGCACACGCTGCAGCGGCGCAGCTGTATCGGTAAAAATGCACCGTTGCTGTGCTGTACGTGTAAATATGGCCTAAATCAGTTAAAACTGTGTAAAAACTGTGAAGACAAGCTCTAAATCTCTGTGCCTCGGTTTCCCACCTGTAAAATGGGGATAATCACATTTCCCTACTTCTCAGGGGTGTTGTGAAGATAAATAGATTAAAGAATGAGAGTGGCTACCACACTACAGTGATAAAGGGGCCCATATAAGTACAGTAGGTAGATAGAAAATTACTTGAGCTCTCAATTTTATTTGCTTTTAGTTGTACATCAGAAAAATGGCATATTTTGCCTCAGATTTTCCCCATTTTGTTTTTGTATGAAGATGGGCCGCTTTTCCATTGACCATGAACCCATTTCTATGTGAAGACCACCCCCTACCAAACCAAACATGTCTTTGGAGCTCAGAATTCAGTGATCCGATTTCACACACTTGCATGTTATTCACGCAGAGATGGACATTTTGTTGAGTTTCATAGGGAAAAAAAAGTTAAATTTGAGAGATGTCAAATATCCCAAATGGCAAAAATTTATGTGTAAAGTTTTTCCACTAGTTTCACTCTACTCCATGAGTTCTCATCTCAGTTTTCTCTGTGACCACAGGCAAATAATCTCTCAGCCGCTATTTCTCCATCTGTAAAGCAGAGATATTTTTTACCTCCTTTACAGGTATGCTACCAGCATTAATTAAAACCCTAAAATCTATGAATCTATGTATCAGCCAATGTCCATAGATTGCTTTGGAGATGAAAAGTGCTTTTTATAACTAAGTATTATCATCATCCTGCAGGGCCTTTCCATTCAAAGCTCCTATTTCCCTCCAATGGTAGTTCCTCAAGCTAAACCATTCCAAAGCAAACTCAGAAATAAACCAGGCACTTGGAAGCACAATTGCTATATTTTTATTGCCTTTAACTCCTGCTTGTTCTACTCATACAATTTCTTTCCCCTTTGGACTGCACCTTAATTTATGGCTGAAATTATTGAACAATCACTGATTCATGAAACTGGAATAAATCTTCCTCTGTAACTGCTCAACTTTGCTAAGTTTCGTTTACTTAATGTGTTCACTTATTTTCAAAGATCAGCAAATATTCCAGGGAGGAATACTGGTGTCTAGTCAAGAAATACCTAGAAATGGATAGTGCTAGTGTCAACAGGGTGCTACGCTACAACTCTGGGAAAGAGTTTTGGCCAATGTAACTGTAACTGTATTGTTTTAGTAAAGAAGATAAATTGCTGGCTGATGATAAAATATTATATGCGGACTCATTTGCTTTGTGTGCATTGTAAGTTGATACTCTATTAAAAAACACGGTGTGTCTAGAATATGTGATCATGTGGTTGTTACAAAGATCTTCTGGCCACTTATTTGGGACAACTGCATCAACAACATGGTCATCCCACACGAATGGCAACAGAAGCGTCACAGAGCCCCACCCTATTGCATATTTGGCTTATGCCGCTGATTTTGTTTGTTTCATAATCACTCTTTGAAGTACCAAAGGCTAACAGGTCCTGCAGCCCTTACTCACAAGAGTAGTCCTCCTCACTTACATGCTTCTACTGAAGTCAGAGGGACTACTTCAGAATAAGGATTGCTGAAGGACTGCAGGATCAGACGCTTCATTATTGTGGAATGAATGTTGTTGTGAACTAAATGACTTCCAAAAGTGCAATTTAAAGTCAATATATAATTTGAAGTTTATAACATAGGTTCGGAAACACAGGAATTTGTGCGATGACTTCTTGGCCACCATGTGATACAAGTGCATAGCCTGATCCTGCAGTCTTTACACATTGGATGGGTTCTTACTCACATGAGCAGCCACAATGAAACAATGGGGCTCAGTGTAAGTAAGGGTTTGCAGCTTCATGTCCACAATGGAGGCAGTCAATTGCTGTTGAATATTGCCCTCACTGGTGTAGGGTTTTGGAACATTTCACTGTGTGGTGCTCTTGTCTCTGGGGAGAAGGTATTGTGCTCAAAGGAAGAATGGAAAATTCAGAGTGTTGGGATGCTGATGCAGAACAAGCAGGGCACAATTATGGGAATCATCGATTTGACAAAGCAGGCGATAATCTTTCAGGAGATCAGACTAGATCATCCCTTCTGGCCTTAAAAATCCATTCATCTGGAGCCTATGTTACCAAAAGAAGGAAAGGGAACTGAAAGTTAAAGGGATGGACACCAGGTCTCTAATCCATAAAATGACATTCCAAAATTTTAGAGTCCTCTGGGTATGTTGACTCATCTCTTGAGTCATCAGGTACGTCTCTGTAAATGATCCCACCATTTCTATTTCTAGCAAATACCTTCTTTCACTGAGCCCTTCATCTACCTTTCACATAGCCCTTTATTTAATAGGAAGATTTTCCAAATGCAGCAGGCAAACATGCACTGCCTAAATCTCTCTCTCACAAGGACTCTTGCTTCCTTAGTACTGAATGGAAGTCATGTCCTAGAGGCCTAGGTCTCCAAAGCCATACCATGCTCTTCCTTCTACACCAGGAGGCTCCAATGAGGGGGATCACTCCAGCATCTTCAGCTTTGTTAGTCAAGGTTTAATAAGTCAGGCCCTCAGGACAGATTCACCTTGGTTTCAGTGCCACGGGAAATCCTGGCATATGACACTGGCAGCAGAAAGTCCAGCAGAGGAGTTGGCTATGGCAGTGGGAAGCAGCCACAACCTCTTCTCTGGCAAAGAGGCAACACGGAACAAATAGCAGGTGGTGCTGCCTGTGAAGGATTTCTGGATGATTCAGGACATACCCTCAGCAGTTTATATTGACCAATGAAGTTATGGCCCTGTCAGGGAGCCGGAGTGCGAGATGGTGGCAGCAAGATGGTT
The DNA here is from genome assembly GCF_013100865.1 of Trachemys scripta elegans. Lineage (NCBI taxonomy): Eukaryota > Metazoa > Chordata > Testudines > Emydidae > Trachemys > Trachemys scripta. The sequence continues at coordinate 189,045,756 of NC_048300.1, read as the reverse complement.
AAGTGACTGCTCACCCCTAGGACACTTGGGGCTCAGTTGCTTGGGTTGGGAGGGAATGTGTACTCTCCTGTGCCAACTTCAGTGAATCAGGCTCCTGATGTTTGCTGATTCACAGCCTTCCTTATATTTCCTGGCAGTGAAAGAAGATGCAGACAGCTTTCTGCAAAAACGATCCAATTTCCCATTGTTGTAAGGCAGGTAGAGCAGGATATAATTGGCTTGGCTTAGAATCCTTTTCATTTTTAATGGAGGAGGGTGTGCCTGGTTTCTCCACTATCAACGAAGACGCAATTGTCAATCTAGTGTAGCGTGTTTGTCCTATCAGGATGTTTATGAGGGGGTCTATAAGGGATGGAGAATATTTACAAATGTTGTTCCAAGATCGTAAGGTGTAAGCTGTATTACTCACTACTGGAAATGGTTCCAGCTGTTCTGAAATACCTGGTATTATTGTGTATTTTATCCTGTTCATGCAGCTTCCCCTTTCTCTTCATTAAATCTGCTACCTATTTCACATGATTGAATTAAAAAAAGGGCTTATTTCACAAATTTCCTGGAAATCATAATAAAATTATGATTAAAGTGGAAACTGGGTCAAATTACAATGGATGAATATAAACACCACAAATAATTAGGGACAAAATTAGAAAGGCCAAGGTACAAAACAAGATTAAACTAGCTAGAGACGTAAAGAGTAACAAGAAAACATTCTACAAATACATTAGAAACAAGAGGAAGACCAAGGACAGGATAGGCCCATTACTCAATGAGGGGGAAAAAACAATAACAGAAAATGTGGAAGTGTCAGAAGTGCTAAAAGCATTTTTTTCTTTCAGTTTTCAGCAAAATACCTTTCTTCGACAGGGTAAAAGTCTTGTGGATAGGAGGAAAGCGATACATGTTGTATATCTTGACTTGAGTAAGGTTTTAGATACTGTCTCGCATGATCTTCTCATAAACAAACTAGGGAAATACAACCTAGATGGAGCTACTATAAGATGGGTGCATAACTTGTTGGAAAACCGTTCCCAGAGCGTAGTTCTGAGTGGTTCACAGTCATGCTGGACGGGCATAACGAGTGGGGTCCCATAGGGATCAGTTCTGTGTCCAGTTCTGTTCAGTACCTTCATCAATGATTTAGATAATGGCATACAGAATACACTTATGATATTTCTGGACAATACCAAGCTGGAAGGGCTTGCAAGTGCTTTGGAGGATAGGATTAAAATACAAAATGATCTGGACAAACTGGAGAAATGGTCTGAAGCAAATAGGATGAAATTCAATAAGGACAAATGCAAAATACTCCACTTAAGAAGGAACAATCAGTTGCACACATACAAAATGAGAAATGACTGCCTAAGAAGGAGTGCTGCGGAAAGGGATCTGGGGGGTAATAGTGACCCACAAGCTAAATATGAGTCAACAATGTAACACTGTTGCAAAAAAAAAAAAAAAAAAGCAGCAAACATTATTCTGGGATGTATTTGCAGGAATGTTGTAAGCACGACATAAGAAGTAATTCTTCTGTCTACTCCAGGAGTATTGTGTCCAGTTCTGGGTGCCACATTTCAGGAAAGATGTGGATAAATTGGGGGAAGCCCAGATAAGATCAACAAAAATGATTAAAGGTCTAGAAAACATGACCTCTGAGGGAAGATTGAAAAAAAATGGTTTTGTTTAGTCTGGAAAAGAGAAGACTGAGAGGGGACATGATAACAGTTTTCAACTACATAAAAGGTTGTTACAAGGAGGAGGGAGAAGAATTGTTCTACTTAACCTCTGAGAATAGGACAAGAAGCAATGGCTTAAATTGCAGCAAGGACGGTTTAGGTTGCTATTAGGGAAAATGTCCTGTCAGGGTGGTTAAGCACTGAAATAAAGTGCCTAGGGAAGTTGTGCAATCTCGATCATTGGAGATTTTTAAGAGCAGGTTAGACAAACACCTGTTAGGAATGGTCTAGATAACGCTTCGTCCTGCCATGAGTGCAGGGGACTGGACTAAATGACCTCTTGAGATCCCTTCCAGTCCTAGGATTCTGTGATTATCATCGTTTGCACCAAACTTACACCTTTCAACAGAGCATCCCAAAGCACTTTATAAATATTCATTAATGAAACCTCACAAGACCCCTGGGAGATTGGTATCAGAAAACACTTCCTTTTTGTTGGTGGCAAAACTGATGTTTGTTACACCTCAACTCAGGCCTGTTCAAAATGAGAAAAACAACTTGAGACACAGGAAATGCTTAGTCATTTTATCTTAGCCACCCCACCACAGTAAATTATCCTTCTGATGCAATTTAATACTAATCGTATGAACACCATCAGTTTAAGGTCTTGCACTATTTTTTTTATCTTGTTTTGGGTCTCTATCACATGTTGTTTAGACCTCAACTGATTGAGAGGTGAGAGAACCACAGGGCAGTTCCCACCCAACGTAGTCCTTGCAGTTTACAAGAATCTAATAAAAATATCCTCGTGAAAATAGAGCTTTTTCAGTTACTCTGCAAGCCTGCTGCTCTAGAAATGCCATTGGTTTCAATAATTGGGTGGCCAAAATGTGGCTTGCAGGCAAAGGACTTGATTCTGCTAAGTGCTGAGCAACTCCTGACTTCATTCGGCGTTAAGGGCGATCAGCACATCCAGGAGTTACTTAGTACCTTGCAGGATTGACCCCTGACTTGCAAACTGGTATCTGATGTCTCCACAGGATGCACCTCTATCTATCTAGGTTCTTATGTGGCCTTCATAACTGTAATATCACAGTGATTCTGTATTGATGATGGCGGCTGCAAAGTTGTGGCTCTCCTGTGCTAAGACTTTCACAGAACTCTCATACTTTGCTACTCTGTGCAAACGTTTTGCTTGCATAAGTGAAGTGCAGAGCTGAGGAATATTTATTTATCTACCTGAAGTACTTGCAGGCACAATGGTACCACTCTTTCAAATCAACACCATCTCTTGCAAAGATGTGTTAGAGTCGATTCCTCTCCTGAAATTTGGAGAATTATTTATTGAATAACTTTGGGTCACATCATTTCACACTGAAAAGGTTATCTATACAGCATCATATATTTCGTCAACAGCCACAGAAACCTTAACAGTTAGTTGGGATCAGAGGCGTGCATAAGGGGGGTGGGCAAGTAGGGGCGCGCCCTCTCCCAATAATCGGCAAGGGCACAGAACTTCTCTGGCCCTGGGGCTGCAGCAGGAACAGCGAGTGAGTTCCTCCAACCCTGGGGCTGTGGTGGGTGCACAAAGGATGCCCTCCAAAAGCGGTCAAATTTAAATTCCTGGTTGGGATTTTCAGAGCTTACTAAAGGATTTCATCTCCCAACTCTTGTTAATTTCAGTGGAAGCCATGTGGTTAAATCTCTTAGTCAGCTCTGAAAATTGTAACCAATTGTGAATATAGGGGATCAGATTCTGATATCAGTGAAGTCAGTGGAACTCATCTATCATCAACAAGATCATATTGTGGCATTACTCACCACGATAATGGACTGATTCAAGACTCCCATTCTTAAATTCCAGACATTTATGGAAAGGCGACATTCCAGTCACAATTGTATAGGAAATAGTCAAGAAATTCTCCTCTTACACTGTTTTTACTCCACTGGCTTGAATTAATTTACGCTAGCTTTAGTGAGGAAAATCAAGCCCACACATTATATGCAGCTCAGCTCCATGTTTATGAGAAAAAAACAGTATTAATTGAATTAAAAGAATGTTAATAAAACACAGCACAGACTGCATTCATACCAATGTGCAATTTAGAAGTGAATCACTCAATGCATCAAAGCAAATGTGGCTACTACTTTTATGATCTTCTCATAAACAAACTAGGCAAATGCAACCTAGATGGAGCTACTATAAGGTGGGTGCAAAACTGGTTGGAAAACCATTCCCGGAGACAGGGCTGGTGCAAGGATATTTTGCACCCTAGGCAAAACTTCCACCTTGCACTCCCCCCCTCCGGCCTGGGGAGCCAGGGCCATCCCTAGCTATTTTGGTGCCCTACACGGCCCCAGGCCTCCATGGGGGGGTTGGCCCCAGGCCTCTGTGGGGGGCATGTGGAGGGCCCCACCCCAGGCTTCCACGGGAGGGAGGGCTGGTCCCAGGCTTCCGTGGGGGACGGAGGGGAGGGGGGCTGGCCACTTCCTGCGGGAAGTAGAGTGACCCGGCCTCAGCCTGCTCCGCTCCCCTGGCTTCCAGCCATGCCGCCGGCGAGTGCGGGGGGACGGTTCCCCCCTATCCCCAAGCCTGGGAGCCAGGGGAGTGGAGCAGGCTGGGGCCAGGTCACTCCACTTCCCGTAGAAAGTAGCCAGCCCCCCGCCCCTTCCTCCGCCCGGGGAGTCCTCCCTGTGGCAGCTCCCTGCCCTGCAGCGCCCCCCTGTGGCAGCTCCCCGCCCCAGCTCATCTCTGCTCTGCCTTCTCCCCTGAACATGCTGGTGCCGCTCCACTTCTCCCGCCTCCCAGGCTTGCCGCACCAATCAGCTGTTTGGCGCGGCAAGCCTGGGAGGGGAGGAGAATTATAGTGGCGGCGGTGTGCTCAGGGGAGAAGGCAGAGCGGAGATGAGCTGGGGTGGGGAGCGGTTCCCATGCACGCGCCCCCCTGCAGCAGCTCCCCACCCGCGCTCACCTCCACTCCACTGCCTCCCCTGAGCATGCTTTTTGGCACCCCCAACCACTTGGCGCCCTAGGCAGCCTCCTAGTTCGCCTAGTGGTTGCATCGGCCCTGCCCGGAGAGTAGTTATCAGTGGTTCAGTGTCATCCTGGAAGAGCATGACAAGTGGGGTCCCTCAGGGATCAGTTCTGGGTCCCGTTCTGTTCAATATTTTCATCAATGATTTAGATAATGGCACAGAGAGTGCACTTATAAAGTTTGAGGATGATACCAAGCTGGGAGGTGTTTCAAGTGCTTTGGAGAATAGGATTAAAATTCAAAATGATCTGGAAAAACTGGAGAAATGGTCTGAAGTAAATAGGATGAAATTCAATAAGGACAAATGCAAAGTACTCCACATAGGAAGGAACAATCAGTTGCACACATACAAAATGGGAAATGATTGCCTAGGCAGGAGTACTGCGGAAAGAGATCTGGGGGTCATAGTGGATCACAAGCTAAATACGAGTCAATAATATAACACTGTTGCAAAAAAAAGCAAACATCATTCTGGGATGAATTAGCAGGTGTGTTGTAAGCAAGACATGAGAAGTAATTCTTCCGCTCTACTTCGCGCTGATTAGGCTTTAACTGGAGTATTGTGACCAGTTCTGGGTGCAACATTTAAAGAAAGCTGTGAACAAATTGGAGAAAGTCCAGAGAAGAGCAACAAAAATGACTAAAGATCTAGAAAACATGACCTATGAGTGAAGATTGAAAAAACTGGGTTTGTTTCGTCAGGAAAAGAGAAGACAGAGGGGACATGATAACAGTTTTCAAGTACATAAAAGGTTGTTACAAGGAGGAGGGAGAAAAATTGTTCTACTTAACCTCTGAGGATAGGACAAGAAGCAATGGGCTTAAATTGCAGCAAGGGAGGTTTAGGTTGGACAGTAGGAAAAACTTCCTAACTGTCAGGGTGGTTAAGCACTGGAATAAATTGCCTATGGAGGTTGTGGAATCTCCATCATTGGAGATGTTTAAGAGCAGGTTAAACAAACACCTGTCAGGGATGGTCTAGATAATACTTAGTCCTGCCATGAGTGAGTGCAGGGGACTGGACTATATGACCTCTCAAGGTGCCTTCCAGTTCTATGATTCTATAAAGCAATAATATTAACTGTCATTTATAAAGCATATTTCATCCAGAAGTGCTGTACAATGATGGGCTCAGTTCACTCCTGCTGGGCCAGACAGATGCAACTCCTGCCCCATTGCCCCAGCAGGTACAGCTACATCCAACAGGGGTATTCACTCCCAGAGAAGGACAGGTAGGGAGGCTGCCCCAGAGATGAACTGAATCAGCAAATCCTCGAGATATGTCAGACATACTTTTTCCCAGTCAGCAGCACCCAGGTTTCAAGCTGGATGCAGGGAGTCTCATGGATACTTTACTTTGAGGTGGACATTCCACGACTAAGGGTCCCGTGTACTGGGACATGACAGCAGGAACTAGTGTGCCCCAGTGCAGAATCATGTCTTATATCTGTACAGCTTCAGCGCTTCCAACCTAGTGATCCAAGGAGAATTGGCTACTCACTTGGTATTGATTTCCTCTCCTCTTTTCTAGCTGTAACACTGCATTACAAGACCACTAAAAAACACATTAAATGCATTCCTAATGTGATTTTTTTCACAGAAGTAATTGCGGTCATTGCCACATGCACGGGAGGTGGGTCAATGGGAGAAGTACTGTTGGAAAAAAATGGTCTGCATGATGGACAAGCTGGCGAACCCCTGGAACCACATCACCAGCTTCTGTTCGGTGGAAGTTAGAAGCTGATTAATAGACTGCAGCAGCACTACAAAAGCTCAGGATGGAAAGTGAACGTTATTGCCATATCTGTTTGAAATTACCCAGGGATAGGGATTAATCACAGAATGTAATCACAGAATTGGAATTTGGCAGGACACCAGGGTTAACAGTAACACCCTTTTTCTTGCAAAGAGCATCAGTATCTTAAATACCTCTCCGTTGAAAATAAGCCGTTCCAGAAGCACAGTGCCCCAAATTGCATCATGCGAGGACAAATACATTAAAGACTGTGAGGTGCTCAGATTCCCTGGCCATAGAGGCCACATCAGTACCTAAGATAAATACAGAGCCATCATGAATCTGGCTCCGTGGGACTTACACAGCTCTTTAATATGGCAGCCTCCCCTTCCCTTTACATATACAGGGCAAATTGCCACAGTTCTGCAATTCTCTACATAGATTTTTCAAGGGAAAATTCCAAACCCTGTCCCTCCACCCCCAAAGAAAACAAGAATATGCATATACCCAAGGCACCCGAGGTGAAGACTGTGCCTTTGCAGAAGAGGAATTCCCTTCTTTCTAAACAAAACATATGCTCCAATGAATTTCAGTGAGGGATTGGGCACTTATTGCCATTTGTGTCTGGAACTCTCCCCATAAATCTATTAGCTTTGTCATTCTGTGATTTACGATTATTTCAGATACACCTCTACCCCGATATAACACGACCCGATATAACACGAATTCGGATATAACGTGGTAAAGCAGTGATCTGGGGGGGCGGGGCTGTGCACTCCGGCAGATCAAAGCAAGTTCAATATAACGCGGTTTCACCTAGAACGCGGTAAGATTTTTTGGCTCCTGAGAACAGCGTTATATCGGGGTAGAGGTGTACTTAATAAAAATACTTTGGTCCCATGCTTCATTGTTTGAGATACAAAATGGGACCAATCTTGAGCTGCCGACTGTTATGCAGGAGGTTGTTAATGGCTGCCTCCAACAGACTCCTTTGATCCAAATACAGTCACAAACCTGGTTAAAGTTGATGGCTGTGCTAAATACTCTTGTTTCTGGCTAAATGGGAGGAGCCCCTTCAAGTAGTGAGACAGCTGAAAACAATAGAAGCTACCACCCAAGGCAATTGGCCCAATGGTGAGGCCTAAGCAAAAAATTAACCCTGAGATTAACAGAGGTTTAACAAAGGCAGGGAATGAGATTTTAGTTGGGGTGCCTCTGTGTGTGTTAGAAGGGGAATGCCAGCAGAAAGCAAGAGAAGCAAGGGTGAGCACCTGCCTGAGCAAAAGCAGAGACCGATCTTCTTGGGCACAGAACTTGCTGGAGAGGCAGGCCTAGGGGCTTCTGAGCATGGAAGCGGTCTGCTGCTCTTTGTTTCTACTGTGTTAAGGGAAACAAGACTGTGTATGGTAGAATACGCAGGTAGAAATGCAACAAAGAACATATTGATTCGTATAATCAATTTCCCCTCCCAGTGGAAATGACCCTGCGAGGCCCTGAATATTGGCTCACTGATTGGGCCAAAGGAGAAATGTTATTTTTTCACATACAGCTGTTGGGCCTGATTTTTGAACAGCTGAGAATCATAGAATCACAGAATATCAGGGTTGGAAGGGGCCTCAGGAGGTCATCTAGTCCAACCCCCTGCTCAAAGCAGGACCAATTGCCAACTAAATCATCCCAGCCAGGGCTTTGTCAAGCCCTGAGCACCCACACCTCCCATTTAATTCAACTGGCCTTTTGGGAGCTTTTGGGTTTGAACATTTATATGGGTAAAGAGTATCCAGAGTTATAATTAATTACAACAAACATTTTGGAAGGGATATTAAATCTAATGCTTAAGGGATCGAGGCAATCTTTAATTGTTAGAGACCAGGTGAGAGCTAATGTGGGGTGCAGATTATCCCAGTAGGCCTACTGTGGAGTTCTTATACCTTCCTCTAAAGCATCTATTGCCAACCTCTGTCAGAGACAGGACACTCGACTAGATGGACCTCGGGTCTGATCCAGTCTGGTGATTCTTATGTTCCTAAAATGAGGCTGCACGTGCCACATCTGTAGACAAACAAATGGGGAGTATATTGTTTTCCTCGAGAGGAATTTTCAATGGAAAGAACACCTTCTGCCATACTGCTAACCTTCCTTTCAGCAGATATGCTCAGAAATACTATGACTCCCCAGATAATCAGCCATTCCAGTCTGGAATTCTTTTGTACTTATAGCCTCAATTATAGATCCCAGTAGTAATCAGAGTAGAAAAGTTCACACCTAAGAGTGCTAATATTCCATAGTGAAAATAACTCTGTGGGAACAATCTCTCTCTTCAGCCAGTGCCTGTGATTCCCACTGTATCCTGCCTCACTCAGGAGCTTTTAGGATAATCTATGGTACCTCACTCAAGCATGCTGTCTCTGAGAGTGCCAGCTCAGCATACACCAGAGGTGTCCCAGTTATATCATTTGTTCAGGATGCATCATGTGACAGCCCTTCATCATAGCAACACATTCCTATTGGTTGATAAGGAGCAGATGTGGGGTGGCCTCATTGTCCTTTCCTTGCCCCACCTATTTCTGCTGCTATCTTCTTACATCCCCCACCTTTCTGCATCTGCCCTGAATTTTTAACTTTACTTGAGTCTGTAAAATGTATGCCTTGCTGCTAACCAGCAATGTATATGGACTTTGGGAGGGGAGCAGTGGGGTGCTGCAGGGATTAGTGTTAGGGGTAGTGTTATTTCATACTTTAATTAATGACCTGGAAGGAGGTGTAAAAAGTATGTGAACTAAATCTATAGATGACACTAGACTGGAAAGTATTGTGAAGACAGAAAAATTACCCAAATGGAACCAGAGGTTAGAAATATGAGTAGGAAACAGAATGACTTTCTGTCTGGAAAAGTGCAAACTAATAAATCTGGGACCAATAATCCAAAGCACAGACATTTAATGGGACAGATTTGGAAAGCAGGAATGTTGAAAAGACCTAGGAATGGTGGTTGAGAGCAAATAGGAGATGACTATACTCCATGGCATGGCTGAAGAAAGCAGCAAAGGCAGTTTTGGTTCTATAGTGTAGGCAAAGGCATCTTGTCATGCCACAGAGAGATCTTATTCTCTCTATGGGTCTGATCCTGCAAAGTGTTCAGCCCCCTCATTTCCCATTGAAGCCCTAGCTGTTGGCTGGTGAAACCACAGCTAGAATACAGCATCCAGTTCTGACACTTCAAAGACGAGAGCAGAAATATGTTGACAAACAGAAGATAACTCAGATAAGATCAACAAAGACTAATAAGATGAATGGAGGCTGTGATTTACACAGCAAGATTCAAAGAAGACAATGGACCCAATCTTAGCCCCAATAAAAATCAATAGGAGTTTTGCCACTGATTTAATAGGGACCAAGATTAGGCTAAATAGGATGGATTCTCATCTCTTATATACCAGTGCAAATCCACTACATTGCTTAAACTGAAATCAGAATCTGTCTCTCTCTATCTATCTAGAGAATGCATCTATAGAAGCGAGTGAGCTTGATCAAAAACAATGACTAGGAGGAGAAATGATAACAGTATATTTGTATTTAAAGAATGTAAATACCAAAAAGGAGAAAATTTGCCTAAGGTGGTCCATGAAAACATTGCTAGGAATGTTGGGGTAAAGCTAAGCAAAGGAAACCATGTGCTGAACATTAGGAAAAGTTTCCTAATGGTGATCTCTGCTAGACTACGAATGGTCTCCCAAGAGATGATGGGAGCCCTAATGCTTTAGGTCCCAATCTGAGCCATGTGGTTAACTTCAAATATTTGATGAAATCCCACTGAAGACTTATATTCCTGCTGCAGCAACTAATTTCTCCTTGGAAGTCTCTCATCCACGTACTCACATAAGACCTACCTTGCTTGGCTTGTGAGAGCTGATAAAATTGCAGCCCAGTGTGGTATCACTGCAGAGAAAAGCATTAACCACAAAGGGAAGCATATTCTTCATGCTGGAGTAACTGACTGTCACACGCACTAATGCTTCACAGCTTGAGAGACGGCCCTGGAAATGGGGATTCAATCCTTCAAAAAGGCAACAATGTTCTTAATATCAATTTTCATATGGACATCTGTTGTGAAGTTATTTATTGTACACAGGAAGAGAGGTTGGGTTCTCTGCTTTGATCTTCTCTGATGTTTATCTGGAACAAGTTAACCTCTTCAGTAAATATTGCCTTCAATTATCTTATTGTTGAGGTGCCCAGAGGCCACAAGGCATCATCGCCAATAAAATAAAACTGAATTATTATTATTCCAGAGTGGGGAAGGCGATCTGCTTAAAACACAGGAGTGAGCATCAGGACTCTTGGGTCCTAGCCTTACCTCTGACAGGGACTGCTTGTGCAACACTGGGCAGTTTATCCATCTATAAAATGGGAATAATACCAGACAGCAAGGGAATTTTATATCAGTTTAAAATTTCAGAGATTGACAACGTATTAGAAGTTACGAAGTCCTACTTTATGGAGAACACATGGCCAGATTCTGTGTTCTGCTCTGGGGCCTCTTACAGAATCATAGAGTCATAGAAATGTGAGGCTGGAAGGGAACTTGAGAAGTCATCAAGTCCAACCACCTGTCTAGAGCTTCTCTGACAGGTGTTTGTCCAATCTGTCCTTAATAGCCTCCAGTGATGGGGATTCCACAACCTCCCTTGGAAGGCTATCCCAGAGCTTAACTACCCTTAGAGTTAGAAAGTTTTTCCTCATCTCTAACCTAAATTGCTCTTGCTGCGGATTAAGCCCATTTCTTCTTTTTCCCTTCAGTGCACATGGAGAACAATTGCACAGTCCTCATTAGAACAGCCCTTAACCTATTTGAAAACAGTTATCAGGATCCACCCTCACTCTTCTTTCTCAAAACTAAACACGCCCAGTTGTTTTAACCATTCCTCACAGGTTAGGCTTTCTAAATCTTTTATCGTTTTTGTTGCTGTCCTCTGAACTCTCTCCAATTTCCTGATGTGTGTTACCCAGAATTGGATGCAGTACTCCAGCTGAGATCTCACCAGTGCCCAGCAGAATGGGACAATTACTTCTCATGCCTGACATCCAACACTCCTGTTAATACACCTGTGAGAGAGTGCAGGGAGTGATTAGGTGAGCCTGCACTTGGATCACTCAGACCCCAATTAGTTCCCCTGGAGAAAGCTGACAGAGCTAATTAGATAATCAGGTGGGCAGGCAGGGTGAGATAAAGAGTAAATGTGTCCATCATCCCAGAAGGACAAAGAGACACAGGAAGGAAGTGTAGGGGGGAGGAACAGGGTTAGCTGAGCCCAGTTTCACAGGGTATGTCTACACTGCAATTAAAAACCCACGGCTAGCCCATGCCAGCCAACGCAGGCTCACAGCTCAAGGGCTGTTTAATTGCAGTGTAAACATTCAGGCTCAGGCTGGAGCCCGGGCTCTAGGACCCCACGAGGTGGGAGGGTCCCTGAGGTTGGCCTACAGCCTGAGCCGGAATATCTACACTGCAGTTAAACAGCCCCTGAGCTGCGAGTCTGAGCTGGCTGGCATGGGCTAGCCGTGGGTTTTTAATTGCCATGTAGACATACCCACAGAGGCCTCAGGGAAGGGAGACCTCTCACATCCTGAGGAGAGGGCTGAAAGAACAGAGATTATTGTAAATAGACGGTTGTACCAGGGATGGAGGGAACTCAAATAAATGGCCCTGGGAATTCACACCCAATGGAGTCTGTGATGTTTCCATGGGGCAAGAAGACAGGAGCGAAGGTGCTCCTTCTTGATAGTATGATAGTAGCCTTTTTTGCAACTGTATCACATTGTTGACTCATATTCAATTTGTGATCCACTGTCACCCCCAGATTCTTTTCAGTAGTACTACCACCTACCTGGTTATCCCCAGTTTTGTAGCTATGGATTTGATTTTTCCTTCTAGGTGAAGTACTTTGCACCTGTCTTTATTGAATTCAGAACAATTCTCCAATTTATCAGTCATTTTTGAATTCTAACCCTGTCCTTCAAAGAGCTTTCAAGCCCTCCCAGTTTGATGTCACCTGCAAACATTATAAGCATACTCTCCACTCCATTATCCAAGTCACTAACGAAAATATTGAGTAGTGCAGGAGAAGGACTGACCCGGCTGGACCCCGTTAGATACACCCTCCCGGTTTGACAGCAAACCATTGAGAATTCCTCTTTCAGTGCGGTCTTTCAACCAGTTGTACACCTGCCTTACAGTAATTTATTTAGACCACATTTACCTAGTTTGCTTATGTGGGACTATGGCAAAAGCCTTACTAAAATAAAGATATATCATGTATTCTTCTTCCCCACTATCTACTAAGCCAGTGACTTTATCAAGTAACACAAAGGGGTCTTATTCCTGGCACACAGGAAATATTCTCAGTATAAGTTGGTTCCTCTTGTGGCCTAGAACTGCCAGAACAGCTCTATGCTGCCCCTCAGTCTCTCTTGTAGTCCCTGGTCTAGGGGCATACCAAGCGAGGGAGGGTCGTGGCTAGAGCACGCTGCACTCCAGCTATTTTCAGCTTCCACAAATGCCCCTAGAAGACTGTTGGAATCAAGAGGAGGTTAGAACAGTTCTGAGGCTGCTGTAGTTTATACCGATGGCCAAGATGACCATAGAAGAAAATTCTGGCTTAAAAACCAACTTTGTCCTAACCTCTCACAGTTGTTAAATAGAATACAAATGTATTTTGGCCAATAAAAATTGATAGAAAAGCCAAGCTGTAATAAAAAATAATATTTCTATACTGTGTTCCTCCATTCAACCTGAAAGTCCTTTGCAGTCTGTAGGCCAGTTATATTAACCAGACCCAGAGTAACTCATTTGAAGTAAGTGGAATTACTCCAGAAGGCGATCAGAATCTGGCCCAAATATACATAAATCACTCACACTGTGGAAATGCAGCTACCTCTAGGGTGGAACACTGCAGCCATCCTGTGCCAGAAACCTTATGTAATATGCTCTCAAGGTCAGAACTTTTCATAGCATCAATTCACTAACTTACTAGTAAAAAAACTCACTTAAGGTGTATGGCACTGTAGGAGTAATATAATGCAATTGCCTGTACAGGAAAGCCTTTGTTAGAACATTTTCCTTCAGTCAAACTTCTTTATTCCTAAATGTAACCCTTCCAATGCCATTTGCAATTAGGTTATCATTTCTGATTAAAAAGCCCTCACTTTTCTCTACCTGAATAAGCAACAGTATTAAGCAACGGAATTTATAATATTAACATTTATCACTTTTTATTGAACCATTTCAGTCTGCTGAAAACCTGAAAACAAGATTGGTCAGAAGCAAACAAGTTTAGTGGTCCAGTATTTTAACTCAATAATCACCTACACTGGTTTCACTGTATGTTCTTTTAAAAAGGGTGTGTGTGAAAGATCTGAACAAGAAAGTGAAACGCATAAGGAAAATGAACAGGATCTCATAATATTCTGCTGGCATCGGAAGAGGGGATGAAGTGATTGGCAGGGGTATGTTTATATCTGTAACATGGGAACCACTAATCACTGTTAAATCTCCTGAGACGCAGCCAATCATCACAACATCACACAAGTCAATGGCGTCGGACTGGAAATACAGTAACCAGGAAGCTGCAGCATAAGAAAATCTTGAACCATATCCTATTAACTAATAAAATCCTATTTTCAAGATTCCTTTTCCCCAGAAGTCCATTTTCACTACTGAAAAGGAATCCATCTCAAATACAGCTACCTGGACAGAGTGAGAACCCATTCCTGCCAATACTTATGCAGATGAGTAACTTGATGCTCATTCAGGTGCTGAGCACCCTCTACTCCCATGAAGCTAATGGGAGGGTAATCAGCAGCTCTCATGAGTCCTTAGCATCTTGCAGGATGAAGCCCATGAGTGGTCCTATTGGGACTGTTCACGTGAATAAAGTGAGTGGGCGTTTGCACAATCAGGGCCTAATTTTGTAGCTACTGGGCATAGAATCATAGAATCTCAGGGTTGGAAGAGACCTCAGGAGGTCATCTAGTCCAACCCCCTGCTCAAAGCAGGACCAACACCAACTAAATCATCCCAGGCAGGGCATTGTCAAGTTGGGCCTTAAAAACCTCTGAGGATGGAGATTCCACCACCTCCCTAGATAACCCAGTCCAGTGCTTCACCACCATCCTATTGAAATAGTGTTTCGTAACATCCAACCTAGACCTCCCCCACTGCAATTTGAGACCATTGCGTCTTGTTCTGTCATTTGCCACCATTGAGAACAGCCTAGCTCCCTCCTCTTTGGAATCCCCCTTCAGGTAGTTGAAATCCCCCCTCATTCTTCTCATCTGCAGACTAAATAACCTCAGTTCCCTCAGCCTCTCCTCATAAATCATGTGTCCCAGCTCCCTAATCATTTTTGTTGCCCTCCACTGGACTTTCTCCAATTTGTCCACATCCCTTCTGTAGTGGGGGGACCAAAACTGGACTCAATATTCCAGGTGTGGCCTCACCAGTGCCAAATAGAGGGGAATAATCACTTCCCTTGATCTGCTGGCAATGCTCCTACTAATGCAGCCCAGAATACCATTAGCCTTCTTGGCAACAAGGGCACACTGCTGACTCATATCCAGCTTCTTGTCCACTGTAATCCCCAGGTCTTTTCTGCAGAACTGCTGCTTAGCCAGTCAGTCCCCAGCCTGTAGCGGTGAATGGGATTCTTCCTTCTAAGCATAGGACTCTGCACTTGTCCTTGTTGAACCTCATCAGATTTCTTTTGGCCCAATCCTCCAATTTGTCTAGGTCACTCTGGACCCTATCCCTACCCTCCAGCAGATCTACCTCTCCCCCACAACTTAGTGTCATCTGCGAACTTGCTGAGGTGCAATCCATCCCATCATCCAGATCATTAATAAAGATGTTGAACAAAACTGGCCTCAGGACCGACCCCTGGGGCACTCCGCTTGATACGGGCTGCCAACTAGACATCAAACCATTGATCACTACCCGTTGAGCCTAACGATCTAGCCAGCTTTCCATCCACCTTATAGTTCATTCATTCAATCCATACTTCTTTAACTTGATGTCAAGAATACTGTAAGATATTATGCATATTTCCTAATGATTAATAATAGTTTGTATTAAAGTAGCCTCTAGAGGCCCTGTTATGCTAGGCATTGTACAAACACATAATAAGAGACTGTCCCTGCCCTGAATAGCTTGCTATGTAAATAGAGAAGACAGACAAAGAGTGGGAGGGAGAGAGGCACAGAGGGAGAAGTAATTTGTCCAAAGTCAGTACAGAGTCAGAAACAGTACTTGGGTCCAAGTCCTAGTGCAGTGCTCTATCCACTGGACCACATTCCCTCTTGACAAATCAAATCATGCCTGTCAATTAAATGTTCTGCTTTGCTTGTGTGTGCATGTGCATGGAATTACTTTGCAGTAAAAGACGAGCAGATGCTCTGGCATGGACCAGGTTACTGGGACCTGTTGCTATGACTTTACCAAAAGTATCTTTCTTGATTTTGTGTGTTCCTGGAGAGTGGGTGGCTTCACGGACCTCTAGTCTAAAGCCCCAAAGAACAGATGTAGCCTGGGCAGTGATAATGGAAGCATTCCTACAAACAGCATGCCTGATGGGACTAGTTTCAGGAGTAGTTTCAGGCGTTCAGCAAGGCTGCATTTTTTATTATGTGGACATCTGTCTGCTAAGAACTGGACTGAGAATGTTAACTCAGTTCCCCTAGGTTCTCGGGAACGGGCATAATTCCAGACTGTAACAACTCTCACTTTCACCCACTACTGACCTGGGCTGGATTCAAACAGGAGACATTGAGGTCAAAACCTTTACCCTCCCCTTCAGCCACCCAATGTACCATAATCACAATGGGCCAAATACTGAGGTCCTTGATCAGTCCTTTTTGAGGGGAAAGTCCTACTGAAGCCCAACGAGAGTTCAGTCCAAGCAGGGATTGACAATAAGGACTTCAAGATGTGGAGCTCCATAATAGCAATCGCCACTTATGGGGGGGACAAATTTTCAGAAGAGCTCAGGGTCAGCATGCAAAAGTTCAGCATCCACAACTGGGTCTATATTTTAAAAAGAGCTCAGCTCCCATTTTAAGCCCCTACCCAATGGATACAGATTTCAGAGGGGTAGCCATGTTAGTCTGTATCAGCAGAAATAACGAGGAGTCCTTGTGGCACCTTAGAGACCAACACATTTATTTATTTATTTAGCCCACAAAAAGCTTATGCCCAAATAAATGTGTTAGTCTCTAAGGTGCCACAAGTACGCCTTGCTCTTTTTACCCAATGGATAGATTTTTCAGAAGTACTCCGCACCCAGCTGCTCCCATTGGATACTTATGACCAGATTTTCAAAGGCTGTAGCATCCGGTATGCTCATGTCTTTTTAATATGTGCCCACTGATTTTGATCCCTAGATGGGTACTAAGAGCTTTTGAAAAACTGGCCCTGGGGCTGCGCTCTTTTGAAAATTCTGGTCATAACACTTTACATCTTCACGATGTTGTATGAGCATGGACCAATCTGTCCTCTCGATATTCCGGTAAGGAGTATGTAAGTTAGCCTTATTATCACCAGATGCAGAAAGAGACACAGAAAGTTGGATTCCAATTCAGAATCTACACTGTTGTAAATTCAGAGTAAAACCACTTAAGTCAAGGAGATCAGTATCTCAGGCAAGTAAATGACTTGGCACATTAAATATATATAGGTGCAACACAGGCTGTCCTGAAGGGTAGAGTAGCCTTTTCTGTAGAACTTCTAGTCTCTCTAAGGCTCCCTCTTCCTGGTCTTGATGCCTGAAACCCCCTGAATGCCTTAAGTCCAATGCAAGCCCCTGAGGAATCCCGGTGGGCCAGCCTATATTCCACCTTAGTCCCACGGCCTGCAGGGGATATTGGTTGGCAGCTTCCCTGAGCATGAGTGTGTAGTTGGCACGGTTCACCTCTGTCCCTGCTGCCTGTCCCTTTTACAGCATGAGGGAGACCCTGGCACATGTTTACCTAGAGCAACCTCTTTTCCAGCTCCTCCTTGACTTACTGCTGCATTTTTGGCTGCACTTCTCCCCCCCACCTTCTCATATACACACACCCTATCCAAAGTCACGGAACCTTCTCCTCAACCTCCTCCTGGCGATGGCCAAGGTGGCCATCTACAACACCAGGGAGAGGATGTTGGCTGAAGGGGTTCTCTGCAACCATGGGGCCTATTTCTGATCCTCCCTCTATTCACACATCCAGGCAAAGTTCCTCTGGGCGGCATCTACTAGCTCCCTTGACACCTTCGAGGAGCAGTGGGCGCTGTCCGGGGTTCTCTGCTCAGTGTCCCCTTCAGGTTCCCTTTTTTTGACCTCCACACCTGCCCTTGTTATATTTTCTGTTGTCCTCCATAATTACAGGCTGGGGGAGGACACACGCCCGCCATGTGTCCTACAACACAAATCCAATGGCCATGACCCTGTTGAAAGTAAGGGGCCTACCCTAAAAAGCCTGTCTGTGGTTGGCTTCCAAGCAGGGGGAAAATTCCAAGCCAAATTCTGTGGACCTTAGTTCAACAAAACTTCCATTTAGGACAGTAGAATTTGGTGTATAACCACCATCCTGACTATCTGTAAACTGGGGAAGAATGAAGTGGATTCTGCTTGCTACCGGGATTAGCTTTTTCATTAGAGCTCAGTCGGACTCCATGCTAAAGACTGGCTGGCCCAAGAAGCATCAAGATATATGTTTAGCCCAAATATGATTCAGACCCAGGTCAGGTAGGTAGGGGAAACCCAGGTTTGATTGTCCACTGTCCCCAACAGTGCAGCCAAGAATAGCACCTGCACCAGTACTTGCCTCAAAATATGTGCCACTGGGAAAGCATGGCTGTTCTTCACATAGACTTTCACTGTAGTCATTCACTGCATTGCTCATTTTAATAGGAATTAAATAATAAAAAGCATATGGTGTTGAACAAATGGAAAATAAAGCTCAATACAGCATTATTGGGCTTCATAAACTTTCAGGCTCCCTGTATTATTATTATTATTCCACTGCTAAATCTGATACAAGAACATAGGGGAGTCACCTCATACTTCCTGCAGAGATGACTATGTAGGGAAAGAACTTTGTAGCTTGTCATCAAAGACATGGGCAGACAGCTGGAGAACATCCACAGACTCATATGTGTGTACTATTGTTTATTGCATGTTGCATTCCATATAAATTCCATATGGAGCCTGAATCATTGCAGAACTGCTATCTCCTCTTAAGTCAGCCGTTTTATTGAGACTTTTTTGCTTTGGTTTGTTGTTTTCCTGAAGGAGAGCTGCAATCCAAGCACACTATTATAGGTTTAAATTTCTATGCTGTTTGTGCTTTGTGAATCTCAGGGCTTTTGTTTCACTTTGGCCTTTTCTGGAGGGGAGGAGAGAGATTTGCTCCGTAAATACAATAGTTGCAAAATGTCTCTCCAATAAAAAAAACAAAGCGGATAAACTGGAGCCTGTTGTGAATTCAACACTAGAGGAAGTTAAAAAAAAAAAAAATCTGTGTAGTAAACCAAAAAAAGGCTACAAATCAGATAGTGGTAAAGTCCCACATAAAGTAGCTAGATATCTTCAAGTTGTTCCACACCCACTCGCACTTTTAAATTCATAGTCTAGTGGCCAGATCCTGCATTCCTCTAACAACGTGTCACGTGCTCAAAAATAAGAAAGGGAAAACTCCACAGGAGTTAAGAACACTTACCAGGAGGACATGTTGCAAGGGGCAGCTAGTTACAAACTGGCCACATTAGGGGGACAGCTGTTGATTTCTGCCAGATTTAAAAGGCCAGCCCCTTTTTCCCAGCTGAGAAAAATTTCCTATTATAGGGCAAATCTATAGTGTGAAGTGTCAGTAAGGTGTTTGGGGGCTGCTGCTGATTGCTGCAGATCACCACAGGATTACAATTCCTTAGTGGGGCCTACCTGCCACTGAAGCTAGTAAAAGTTCTGCTTGAATAAGGCTTCTGTAAGATTTCTACATCTGAAGTTTAGTTCCTCCAGTCTAAACTACAACTGGTAGTTTACACTGGTAAAGCTAATGCTCTCTGGTGTAGCTTGGAGTCTAAGCCTTTGTCCTGCAGAGCTTGTGTCAATAGCAAAACTGACTCCCACTTATGAGCCTGACCCTGCAAGCTCTTGCTCACATGAGCAGCTGTTAAAGCGAACAAACCTTGGCTGACTCTGCAAAAACTGATGATGTAACAGCTACCTTTTCCTCTTACTTGGATTTTATTTATTTATTGCTTTCACAGCTTGTCCCTGCCACCTCATCCCATTTTCTTCCTGCAGCAGAGAGCCCAGCGAGAACTTTTTGCTCACTCTTCCTTTCTAAAAACCAAGCCCAGCCAGTAGCTATTTAGTCTAAGAAACAGAATAATACAGTTAGCTATGAAGAAAAGAAATTAAGAAGGAAAAGTTGGAGATGGGGCCAAAGGATCCCCAGATCCAAAATTCGCTGCAAACCCAGATCAGAGTTCAAATTTTGCATGTGGCCTCTGCCCTTCCAGTGGGTTGAATGAAACCTATCTTCAGCTCAAGAAAGTTGGGGGTTTTTAGAATCCACACCTGAATTTGATTATTATTTATACTATATTACAATAGCACTCAGAGGATGAACTGAATATGGAGCTTAGTTGTGGTGGGGGATGTACATACATACACCAAGAGACAGTCCTTACCCAGAGAGCTTACACTTTGAATAGACAAGACACATAAATGATGGGGAAAAGGGAGTATATTTACCCTGACATTAGAGATGAGGAACTGAGGAACAGATAGACTATGTCACTTGCCCAAGGTCACACAGGAAGTCCATGGCAGCGATTGGAATTAAACCCAAATGCCCTGAGTTCTAGCCCATGCATTAAACACGATTATCCTTCCTCTCTGGAAAATTCAGGTGACTATCATGCACAGCTTTCTGATAGTGAGTTCTATTAGCCTATGGACTAATCTTCTAAAGGAAGTGATGGGCAGGCATTTAAATAGAGCTGGTTGGAAAATAATGAGGGGATGGAGGAAAAAATCCATAGAAAATGTTGGTTCGAGGCCATTTTCAACTGATATTTTTGTTTGTTTGTTTTCAGGCTACACTTTTCCATCAAAAGTTTTGTTTACTCAAAAGCCCAATTTTCCATTGACAAAAGGATTCAACAGAAAATGTTCAGCCAGGACTAATTTTAAGATGAGACAAAACTCTGGGGAAAATAGGAAGGGAGAGTTGGAAGGGTGATAAACTAGCTGAATTAGCGCATATGAAAATGTCTTTTTCGACTCTAGATTCTCTACAAGGTGTGTATTTATATGGGCCCCATTATCTGAGTGTCTCACAATCTTTGATGTACTTATCTTCATAACACCCTGTGAGGCAGGGAAGTGCTATTGTCCCATTTTACAGATGGGTAACTGAGGCACAGAGAGACTAAGGACCAGATATTTAGGTGTTGCTGTGCCTAACTGATTTAGGAACCCAGGTCTCATTTTCAAAAGGGGTTTAGGCACTTAGGAGCCAAAATCTCATTGGCAGTCAGGGGGATTTAGGCCCACATCACTTTTCAAAATGAGAGTAAGGCATTACAATGCTGAGTGTAGCAACGCCTAAATACCTTTCAAAAATCTTGGCCGGCATCACTTATATGTAGGGTCACACAGCCAGCCTGTGTCAGGACAGAGAACTGAACTTCAGTTTCCTGAGCCCCAAGTTAATACCTTTAACCACTTGGCCATCTGTGCTGTCATGCAGCTGTGTTGATATGGGTGCAGCACCTTCCTGTACATATTTGGTTGATACAAAAGCTAAATTGTCATGGTTTTCCATGCACAAAGACCATATACTTCCAGTCTAAATTACCTTTATGACAGCTTAAAGGAACCACAGCAGGAAACAGGAAAAAACAAAAGGAAAAAGCATGAGGGGTTTGACTCCATTGCAGCATACTGTATCATGTCTGCATCCTTAATGGCAGCTGCTCCTGAAATTTAAGGCTGCAGAAGAGAGCAAATAAAATGATCATAATTGCATAGCACCATATACACAGAAACTAATACAAGGCTGGATTATTGCACAGGGGACTAATGGAAGTAGAAGGGTACAAGGATACCCTCCCCCACCCTATTGCAACCCTGTGCAGGGGCCGGACATAATTGCAGCCTTTGAACTCCCTGAATTCAAGACCTGTGGTTGCCCTGTGTTTTGAATCTGCCAGCTGAGTTAGTGCAGGCTGGGAGTGCATACTAGATGGTTTGAAAGCGTACAGCAGGGGTCTGTCTGCTGCTGCTCAGGCTTCGGCCTGGTTTTTGTGGGGTTTCCTCCGGACTCTCAGGAGTTTCTGCTGTGGAGGCATCAGCGCTGCAAGCCCCACAAAGGGGAAAGTGATGTGGGGTGAAGAGATGGGGCCACCAAAAGGAGAGCCCCAAACATGGCCTCTTCATGACAGGTATGCTGCCCCAGCAGAAGTACAAAGAACCACTCCCAAGAATGACGTACAAAATTTCCATTCTGAAAATTTACAAGGGCTGTGTAGTCTGGGAAGACTCTTGTTTGCTTATGAACCAAATCCTCATGCCAGCGCCCAATTTGAGTAGCTGGACTGAGCTCTGGGTAGATGCACAGATGGTGGGAAGATGGAGAGTTACTTGTAATCCCTCCCCCCATATAATTTTTTTAAGCAGGACCACCCGGAAACCAAGTTCCTCCTTAGTTTGAGGCTTATAACTCCCCGCAGTAAAGCTTGGGTATAATGAATGTAACTGGGAAGAATCATTATTTAGAAACAACAATAAAGACAAAAATCACAACTTGCAGATGGAGGGAGGGAAAATTCCCCTCTATAATTTATTTTGCTCCTTTGGGTGCAGCTTGGTGATCTTGTTCATATATATTGTATATATGTGATCACATAGCTAGCTATGCCCTGGTCATATGCTATA
Organism: Trachemys scripta elegans; assembly: GCF_013100865.1. Taxonomy (NCBI): domain Eukaryota; kingdom Metazoa; phylum Chordata; order Testudines; family Emydidae; genus Trachemys; species Trachemys scripta. The sequence goes on along the minus strand of NC_048300.1, from coordinate 189,023,339 downwards.
GAAATGAGATCCTGGAAAACTTTTCAACATAGGCATATGTCTGCCTTTACCAGGAAAGTGGCAATGAAATGCTGGTTGGTCTATAATTTAAATACGCCGCACACTTTAGGCACCACACATTTACTTGTAACCATCTTTAAGGCCATGGAAAATCTGACGAGTGGTATTCTGTGGGGAGATAAAAATGCAATAGGGAAATTACTAAGCTCCATTTTCTTTAAGGGCCATTCATTAATTCAATTAACCTTATATCTAATAATGCAGTATCTTGTTGAGAGATGACATAAAACAAGTTTGTTAGTTACAGAGACACGTTGATTGGCTCCACATTGGGTGTGATTAGAGGAAGATATCTAGACTCTCTTTAATCCACAGTGACTTTCTAAATCAATCAAGAAACTTAATAATAAGGTTAATCTGGGTTTTACTCATTCAAGAGAGAAAGGCAGAGATGTGGATCTAATTAGAGCAACGTTGTAAAGTCAGTCTGCATTTAGCTCCTTGCACATCTCCCTGGTACAGCCCTGGTTTCGAATATATAAGGCAGTCCTTTCTTGCTCTGAATGATTTCAATCGGGGTCTAAAACCATTCAAGATTTGTTTGAACAAGAAAATCCTGTTTTCTTTGGAGCATTTTGAAGTAGGCATAATTACAGAGTTGCAAATGCGATGCTCTGCTTAAGGAGCTGTCAGCATTTCCATAATAAACCTCTATTTTCAGGGGTTAACTGTGTTGCCAGAAAAAGGGGAACAAAAACACCCTTATGGGTTGTAACTTGGCATTTAGATTTTTAATCCAGGAGGGAGTTTTCCTAATGAAATTATGCAAAATTAATTAACAAATGTACCTTTGCAAAACTGATTTTTGAACAAGAACGAAAAGCAACAGTTGATTTTGACTGCTTCTGCCACACACTCCTCTTTAAAAGGGATCTGAATTTTATACAATGACCCCAATATACTATGCCTTAGAGGAGGCAGCATAGATTGCATAAGTGAGGAGAAGCCAGGGTCTCCTGAGTTATGAGATTCCAGTCACTGACTCACTGCGTGGCCTTGGGCAAATCATTTAACTCTCCTGTCCACATTTATGGTATGGACTTAGTTTACCATTGTGTTTCACAGTGGGTAAGCCGCTATGCCTGTGTACAGTGGGTGTATAACCCATGGTGAATGTGTATTACAGGCCCCCCCCCAATGTGGCAATCAACAGAGGATATGAGTGTTACAACCCCAGCTAGCTCTGGAGAACCCCAGTGTGACGGTCAAGCTGGTGGCTGTCACCGGGGGCACCCACTCTGAGGTAATCCTCCCCCCCCACCACACACACAATGGGTGTGGTTTAGCCAAGAAGGAACATGGAGTGCAAAATTCTAGTGTACTCATTCTCAGGTGGGGCGTCTGGAAAAAGGTTGGCATGCGGGATTAATGTAAGGAGGTCAGACTAGATGATCACAGTGGTCTCTTCTGGTCTTAGAGTCGATGAATGTAAAAGCAGACATTCTTTTGCTGCTCTAAACTAATGTGGGGCTGCTCTAAACTAATGTGCACAGCTGCTGTACAGACAGCCCACTCAGTAGCAACATCTAACAATGCCAACCTCAGTGTCTCTCCCTCGGCCGATATCCCCTCATGAGCCCTGTGTCCTTTTATGTGCTTCCTTCTCTCCGCTGCCTTTTTTTGTACTAGAGTTTTGCTAGGTAGCCTGTTTGCCTTTGTGTAACATGGTGGGTCACCCTAACGGAACATGTGTGCCTGGGCACACTGCGTGAAAGCCAGCTGGCATAGGCAGGAGTTGTGAGAGAGAGGGAAGAGAGTGGCAAAGCATCTGGGAAGAATAGCAGCTGGTAAGGTGGGCCCCTCAACCTCCAGCTGGTGCTTGTCAAACATGGAGAAGGGCCCTTTTGAAGACTTCGTAAACACTGCACTGGAGCAGACCTTGGGGGGAACTTTACAGTATTTGTGCAATGACAGTGACAGCTTATCTAGAGGGGCATTTTTCTCTACAGATGTATTCAGGATTTGCCTTAGAAACAGCTTATGCCTATTTTCACATGCAGCCAACAGAGATCTTTTCTCCCTTGTGCTACTCTCCAAATTCCCCAAGCTGCAGTGACAGAGGCATCAGCTCAGGGATGCTAATATCCTTTAAAAGAACAGGAGTACTTGTGGCACCTTAGAGACTAACAAATTTATTAGAGCATAAGCTTTCGTGGGCTACTGCCCACTTCTTCGGATGCATCCTTTGGGTGCAGCTTGGTGATCTTGTTCATATATATTGTATATATGTGATCACATAGCTAGCTATGCCCTGGTCATATGCTATAGAAATGAGATCCTGGAAAACTTTTCAGCATAGGCATATGTCTGCCTTTACCATCCGAAGAAGTGGGCTGTAGCCCACGGAAGCTTATGCTCTAATAAATGTGTTAGTCTCTAAGGTGCCACAAGTACTCCTGTTCTCTTTGCGGATACAGACTAACACGGCTGCTACTCTGAAACCTGCTAATATCCTTTGTGAACTGCAGCGGCTGCAGAGACAATGGGCTGAGCAGAGGGGAAGAGGTGTGTGCCTGCAGGCTTACACCCAAAAGAGCTCCGGTTTGCGGTTATACTTTGCTGGTGTAAAAAAATACTGGGTGATTTGGATGGCTAGCTTAGTCACTTACACCCTCATTACCCATGCAAGGGCAGCCACAGCCTTCATTTACACATGCAGCCCAGAATCGAGGCCTATGTTTCTCCCCTGGTTAGGAACTTACTTTTAAAAAAACTGTTTCCACAAATACAAGTTAAAGATAGTTATGCAGGCTGGTGTGGATGGCAGAAAACTGTATTAAAACTGTTTTTTTCAAAATCACTTTAATCTTTCTTTGCAAAAACCAAAAAGCTATTATATTCCTATGTTTTAAGATAGCCTCCTAATGGGGAGAAACTCATGTAGGTGAGGTCTGAGTCAGTTTCCTCATCTATGAAATGAGGCTGATAATATTTAATATCTAATCTCTGCATGGTCCAATACTCCCTATCAGCCAACAGAGTTAGTTTTAGGCATAAGAATAGACGTGTCACTAGAGCTGATTGAAAATTGGAATTTCTGTCCTGCAGGACATTCTGATATTTTGACCTTTGTTTTCATCCTAAATTGGGCCCCCAAGTCAAAATATCAAAACATGACACAGAATAAAAAGTTCTAAAAAAAATCTGATTTTGAAACGTTGAAATATGTCAACATTTCTGAATCAAAATGTTTATTTTCCGGTTAATTCAACACTTAACTGCAGATTCATGAACTGCCACAGCTTGTCGGAGTTGTACTTCCAGTGCATTTAGGCCCCCATTTCTCTGCAGTGGTCAAGCTCCCTGGCCAGACATCTCCCATGATGCACAGCAGCCATGGGACTTCTCCGATGCATTGTGATAGCCTAGGTGGATGCAGGTTAATGTTGAACCTAGGGTGACCAGATGGCAAATGTGAAAAATCAGGATGGGGGTGGGGTGTAATCAGTGCCTATATAAGAAAAAGCCCCAAATATTGCGACTGTCCTTATAAAATCGGGACATGTGGTCACCCTAGTCGAACCTCACAGGAAATGAAACATTTTCAGTTTGGGAAGACTCAACCTGAACTGTTTGCAGTTTGGATTGATCCAAAACTAAATGCTTTGCTTCCATTTTCCAGATGGAAAATTGAAAAGTCTCAGCACAATGAACATTTTCCGATGGAAAGTACCAATTTTGCAGAAGCTGCATTTTATATCACAGACATTTTTTGTTGGAAAGTTCCTGACCAGCTCTGGTTGCTACCTTTCCTGATATTATGACGTGTGTCACAAAGTTGTGTTGCTGCATCAAAACGTCATAGATTGCGACCCCTGTGGTATGATTAGGGCCCTACCAAATCCATGGTTCAGTCTGGTCAATTTCACGGTCATAGGATTTAAAAAATCATAAATTTCATGGTTTCAGCTATTTAAATCTGAATTTTGATGGTATTATAAACATGGAGATCCCAACCCCAAAATGGCCTGGGGATGTGGGGGTTGCAAGGCTATTGTAGAGGGCTCACATTATTACCATTATTATGTGCTGGCAGTGGCACGCTCTTCAGAGCTAGGCTTCCAGCAGCTGGGGGAAGTTCCCAGCGATGCGTCTGACCTGGCCCTGGGAGCAGCCCCTGCAGGGGAAGAGGAAGTCCCGTTCCTCCCCAGCTCGCTGGGATTAGCATCTGGAGCCTGGCACATGGTAAGAGCCCCCAGCCCTTCCCTCCCCTACACTACTAGATTTCATGGGTGAGACCAGACTTCACGGTCCATGTCATGTTTTTCATGGCTGTGAATTTGGTAGGGCCCTCGATATGATATTTTAACTCAGTGTTACCAAGTCACCAAACAAAGGATTTTCTTGTGCCAACTCGTCTAATGGGGTCTGAGACAAGCCTTGTAAAATCAGGAGTGCCTTACAACAGTCGGGGTGGATGTCAACCCTAATAAGCAATACACACAAGTGCATGGCCCCCCACACAGCCGGGTGGCCAATGGAAACAATAGTCAGGCTTCTTGCTGCTGGAAAACGTGTAAAATTGACACTATTTACCAGATGTTCCAGTAGTTTTATGGGATCTACAAGGCCTACTGTAAGTAACACTATAAATGCACAAAATGAATGTTTTGCAATGGAAAAGGTGTTTCCTTCTGGATGAGGCCTAGTACTTTCCAAGGGCAGCAATCTTAGATGCTTTGACTGGAGCTCTGCAGAAAGTAAAGTCAGTTCTGATTTGCCAAAGGCAATGGCATGGAGAACACAGGCTTTAATAGGTTTATAAATAAATACACCTGGTGTGGGGAGAGAGGCTTTAAGGTTCAAATTCTCATGGATATAATCCTGGGAAGAGCTGAAAGACTGTGAAGCTACAGTACGGGGACTCTAAACCATCAATGGCCTGATCCAAAGCCCACTGAAGTCAGTGCAGACTCCCATTGTGGTCAATGGGCTTTGGAGCAGTCCCAAATGAATACCTCTGCTGGTTGACTCATAGAGTTTATTTATATAAGAGCAGATTTCTTTTCTGTGTTAATTTCCACCCATATTGGGGTCACATATCAATCTCACCTCACTCTGACCAAAGGCATTTCCAGACAGGACCCCTGAATCTTTCCTTCAAGCAGAGAGATTGCCATGATTAATCCCAAATTAAACTCTACACTTCCTCTCCCGTGGATGCACATAAACACCATGCAAATCCTCCAGTGACTATGTTCCGTTGCTAGCATTTCTTTGGGTACCAGCTGGCTGGAGGTGCTGATGCCGGAAGCATTGCTCTTCTACCACCGCGGCATCGAGTGCTCTGCCTTTGTGACATGTCTGAATTCCGCCAGTCTGGCAGTGACGAGAACCAAAGGTGCTGCCGGACCGGAGCCTCTCTCGTGGCCGCATGGCTGCCGCCAAGCCACCTGGCTGGCTATGAAAAAGAAGACTTTCTCTTTAATAACAGATGGTGGTAGTGAGACATGAAAATTAGGACATATTTTCATTTGATATTGGAATATGATGAGCATCAGTTATTTTGGGAAAGAGTCCAAAGAATACTTGGAGAGAGTCTAAAACTGCAGATGAATCCACAGGTTTATTTTATTGGGTGATTTCAGTTCTGCCAAATATTTGTAGTGTAAAGAAATCATAAAAAATTGCTGGTGGTCCTAGCCTGGCGGGTACTTTGCACATATTTGAGACAGTTGTACGAACTGTTACAAGAATGTTTGATCTATTAGCTTAAAAACAAATTAGACTCTTCAAGAGAAATAAATGAAGTATAGACGGTAGAAATACATTTCTCTTATCTTAGGGAGACCAGGAATTTTCACCCCAGGGTTTATTTGCATTTAATTATCGCAGTTTGGATTTCCTCTACTGTATGCATGGAGCTTTAGTCTGTCTTGCTCCATTCTCTGTGCTGAAATAACATTAGTACCTGTTAATGATTATCATTGTCAGTTATGCATTCTGGTTACATGCACATTATAAGACAGATCAGTTTGTTTTAATAAATCTTCAAAAGGCAGCCTAAGCCTGTGCCTTATCTCCATTTTGCCGTGCAATTTTTTTATGGTTATGATATATGAAAAATATCACATGTTTCCTGTGATCAAGAACGGGCATCTCTGAAGCACTTGAATATTCTTACAGTAGATAACAGACAGAAGAGTTTTGACACAACTTTCTTAATGAACCAAGAAGGCTACATAACTAGACTGCTCAAAAGAAAATGAACATATAGGAAGAAATTTTATATAGGTCCAGTCTATAAGAACAGATCCATAACATTCTGTTCTGAGTGTGGTCATGTATCATGAATGTAAAAGAGGGTAACCTCTGTATAGTGACCCTGATTATCTGGTTTATTGTGAAATATATTGAAAGTCCCAGATTTTTTCACTGCAATGTATAAATTACATTTCTGGCAGGTTTTTTTGTTTGTTTGGAAACTTTATTAAGGCAGAGTTATAATAAACCATTAACATATAAAATCTTATATTACTTATTCAGGATTAAGTTAAATAAAAAAAAACCTGGCTAAAGATTTTGGCTTGCTTGCTGGGGAGCCCTCCTCTTCTGAGAATGCTAAAAAGGGTGACCAAATTTCTAAACACCTACCCTCTTTTTGGCGCTTCTCTTGTGTAAGTACTTGGCGTGAAAGTTTTTCCCATTACAAGAACGCATAGACATATTTTACTATACCACAATTCCATGGGAGGAGGAGTCACATTTTTCCAACAATATGCAATACAAAGTCTAGCTGCTAACAATAAAAGAGACATTAATTTGTCTCTCTGTTTAAAATGTAGATCCTTTTACATTTCTGTTTTTAAGGAACTTTTACCTCTAGGAAAATTATTTCAACATGGACCTGACCTCGTAAAGGTCTGAGTGCCCTCAACTCCTGTAGAACAGGCACAGACCCATATAAAAGGGTTCCATTGTACTTTTAAAGAAACTTTTGTTCTAAAGAGCTGTGCAAAATTTACGTTTGTACCTTTTGCTCATGCAAAATCTCAGAATTATTTCCATTCACTGGGCCTGCACTGAAATGCCGACTCAGAAAGGAACATTTTAACCAAGCATTCTTTATGTGGTCTTCAATTAATAAACAGGAATACGCCTTTCTAAACCTGTGGGAAATGATTTTTCTGTTTGCTGTACAGTATGTAACCTAAATGAATGGGGGCATTTATATAGTACCCTTTCATCCTGGGATATCAAAGCCCTTTACAAACACTGATCAGTTGGGCTGATGTGCAACCACTGATCAGCGGCCACCTCTGAGGTGGCATGCGGTTGGTTGGCAGAGTGCATGAGCGTGTCAAAATTAGATTTTTCACACGGGATGTATGGTGAGACGAGCAGAATTCATTTCACATACACACATACCCCAGCTGTAATATGCAATTATATCACCTACTTAATATTCTTCCATCCATGCAATGCATAGCTTAGCATGATAAGCTCAAAACATCATCCACCACTACATCACCAGTTTGAATCCAGCCCCAGGTTGATCATGGCTGCAAGTCATTACCTTCTGAAGGCTTTTGAGTGGCCTTCGGGAAATGGGCCTGGTGATCTCGGCCCAGTTTCATGTGGACAGGTGTCTACACCACAAAAACCACCATCATAACTGGCACTAGTGAGGTTTCAGAAGAGAGGTCAAGGACTGAATGGGCTATAGGGAGTGAAGTCCTCCCATTTCTAGAACTGGTCTCTCTAGGTTAGAGTTAAGGGTGGTGTGGGGCAGGTCACTCTGGAGCTGTTCCACCTAGTCAGTGAAATAACAGAGGACTTCAGTTTCCAGAGTTGTCAGTTCAGAGCCTCCTTGTATTTCCAAAGCCCCTCAGGCTATCATTTATGTAACTCCTAGAGTGCTTCCTTCCTTTACTTATGGAGACAACTCCTTTTGACCTTATGAGGTAATTCTAGTCCTCTCCTGCTTCCGTCCATATCCCATTAAGTGGATGTCACAAATAATTTCAATGGGAAGTTTGTTTTGAGGGTATTAAATCTGGACCCTGCACAAGCAACCTTTAACTTCTCTGATATAATGTGGAATAGAGTCTAAGGATAGTGGTAAAATTCAAAAAGCTTTCTATATAATAAGGGTGGCAATAGTGTTTTGCAGTTCTAGAATACTGTCCATCCAAATATTTCAATAAGTCTTACAGACAATGAATTAAGCACCACACTCCTCAGTGACATACCATTTGTGACTCCTCTTAAGTATTCTGTTATATAGTCAGAGAAATGCATGGCATTGGTGTTTCAGTACCTAAGCATGTCTAGCTGAAGTAACCTACTGACCGCTATACGTACCTACATGCCTCCAGCTTCCATCCAAGACACATCATACGATCCATTGTCTACAGCCAAGCCCTAAGATACAACCGAATTTGCTCCAACCCCTCAGACAGAGACAAACACCTACAAGATCTTTATCAAGCATTCGTAAAACTACAATACCCACCTGGGGAAGTGAGGAAACAGATTGACAGAGCAAGACGGGTACCCAGAAATCACCTACTACAGGACAGGCCCAACAAGGACAATAACAGAACACCACTGGCCATCACATACAGCCCCCAGCTAAAACCTCTCCAGCGCATTATCCACGACCTACAACCTATCCTGGAAAATGATCCCTCACTCTCACAGACCTTGGGAGGCAGGCCAGTCCTTGCTTACAGACAACCCCCCAACCTGAAGCAAATACTCACCAGCAACTACACACCACACCACAGAAACACCAACCCAGGAACCTATCCCTGTAGCAAACCTCGTTGCCTACTCTGTCCCCATATCTACTCTGGCAACAGCATCAGAGGACCCAACCACATCAGCCACACCATCAGGGGCTCATTCACCTGCACATCCACTAATGTCATATATGCCATCATGTGCCAGCAATGCCCCTCTGCCATGTACATTGGCCAAACCGGACAGTCCCTCCGCAAAAGAATAAATGGACACAAATCGGACATCAGGAATGGTAACATACACAAGCCAGTAAGTGAACACTTCAATCTCCCTGGTCATTCTATCACAGATTTAAAAGTCACTGTCATTGAACAAAATAACTTCAGAAACAGACTTCAAAGAGAAACAGCAGAACTAAAATTCATTTGCAAATTCAACACCATTAATCTGGGCTTGAATAGGGATTGGGAGTGGCTGGCTCACTACAGAAGCAGCTTTTCCTCTCCTGGAATTGACACCTCCTCATCTATTATTGGGAGTGGACTACATCCACCCTGATTGAATTGGCCTTGTCAACACTGGTTCGCCACTTGTGAAGTAACTCCCTGCTCTCCATGTGTTTGTATATAATGCCTGCATCTGTAGCTTTCACTCTATGCATCCAAAGAAGTGAGGTTTTTACTCACGAAAGCTTATGCCCTAATATATCTGTTAGTCTTTAAGGTGCCACCAGACTCTTTGTTGTTTTTGTAGATACAGACTAACACGGCTACCCCCTGATAGCTGAAGTAAGTATGTTTATGGGAAATGGATTTTCTCACCCTGTAGAAAAACAGAGCAAATAAATTGGAGTGACTTTTCCTGAACCAGAACTCCAGAGCTGAATGCCCTTTATGTTAGGGAAGAGTAGAGCTGGAGTTAGATTAACTCTGCAAGCCCTAAAACATATTTGAATCAGAATAATATCTATAAAATGTATAAGAACCAGAATTTCATACTATCTGAACCATAAGAGAACTTTGAACTTCGCACATGCGTCTCCACTTTTACCAAGGGTGCGTATATTTCTACATTGTAAGAAAGCACTGTAAGCATTTGTCCTCAAATCAAGGAAAACACTAGATTCATTCCAGAGAAAGAAGGATTCCCAGGAGGCACATTGGTCTATCTGTATTAGTGAAACTTTTTGCTTTAAAGCTATGGAGCCAAATTCTGTTCTCAATTGCACACATGAAGCCCTCCTAACTTTTAACTGGATCTGACCTATCACGTTTGTTGACTCATTTATGATCTTGCATGTGTGTAACTGACAGCAACAGTTGGCCTAGGGTCTATATTTCTGTCAGCAGCTCTTGGTAGTGTTCCAAGGTCTATTAACATTAATAACAAAAGAAGAACCTAGTCCGATGGCATTAAAACCCAATACAAAAATTGCTTAGACACTGCTTCAGAGAATTATGGTAGGATTCTCTGGACTATAGAAAAAGGAGGGCTGCCGGAGGAGATGTGCTGTACAATATGCAATACAATAAAACCCTGATTCTGGTTGGGACCCCAGGACAATACCGCAACAAAAATAATAAATATTTATAAGCAAGTTGCTAAAAGGGCAACTTCTTAGAACATAAATCCAAGTGTGATCGAAGTATCACATGCACATTTCTTAAAATTTGGAAATGCAGGGTCCGATCCAACTCCCATTGAAGTCTTTTCACTGACTTTAAAAGGAGTTGGGTTAGGATCCAAGTCTGCTAAGAGGCTCATGGAATGGCCAGTATTTAAAGAAAGAATACATACAGTCCTCATTTCTTGTTCAGAAGAAGCTATATCAGTAAAGCTTTGTAAAACTATGCCAGTAAATTATATTGCAAAGTATTTGGACACAAGGTCAGTGCAGGGCGAGGGGGAGGGAGGGAAGGAGAATCCAGTGCAGAATAAAAAGTTCTACAGGCCAAATTTACCCCTGATGTACACCAGGGAAGACTTTGACCCCAGATGTCTTGGAGCAAGTGAGAAATCTGAAGGAAATATCCCCCTTTTCCCCTGGATGTGTCCCTGTTCAGAAAGGAAGAAAGAGAGGGAATGAGACACTGGCTATGGTGTCCATTTGGAACATGTTTATTCAGGCCACAGCTTCCTAGAACGACTCCTTTCATATATTATCTCTGCTGCGTGCACATAGGGGAAGACATAAAGCTGCGGATTCAGACCGAATTCAAGTCTGCCTCATCTAGTCAAGATAAACTGGCCTTTAATGGAACAACTCGTTGACAAATCCTGAGTAATGGTTTCCCATTTTGCTGAGGGGATTTCAGCAGTGACTCTCCCCAGCACACTCGGTACCATTCACCAGAATCCTAGGAATGAAAAGAAATGATTTGTAGAGAGTGGTGTCCCTTAACAATGTAATTGTTTGGCTCTGGATTGGTGCTTGGCAATCCCCTGGGCTTTTGGTTTCCCAAGGCAGCCCTGGCTTTGCGCTAACGCTTGAAACAGTGCTTCTCATTATAGTTTCCTCTGCCAGTCAGAGAGGATCTAGTATCACTCTATTTCATACCCTCAGCATCTGGCATTTTAACCTGGTTTCACACTATTGCTATCCTGTTAGACCAGGTGAATATACTTTTTGTCTCTTCCCCGCACTCCTCTGTTCCTAAAACACCTTTCCTGCTCAGAATGCTAAATTACAGTACATGGCACAACCAATCAACACAAGCCAGGAAATTCCAAGTTAATGTTTCAATTCCTCACTGAATTCACCCTCCTGTACATCAGTACTGTAGGGGTATGAGAAATATGGGGAGTATTCTGTACAGTGTGTGCTGTACATAATAGGATTTGATGGAAAATTAGTATTTGCCTAATCCCCAAAAGTGCTGGGACTGTTCAGCTTAGAAAAGAGATGACTAAAGGGGGGATATGATGGAGGTCTCTAAAATCATGACTGGTGTAAAGAAAGTGAATAGAGAAGTGTTATTTACCCCTTCACATAACAAAAGGATCAAAGATCGCTCAATGAAATTAATAGGCAACAAGTTTAAAACAAATAAAAGGAAGTATTTCTTCACACAACAACAGTCAATCTACAGGACTCATTGCCAGGAGATATTGTGAAGGTCAAACTATAACTGGGTTCAATCAAGAATTAGATAAATTCATGGAGGATAGGTCCATCAATGGCTGTTAGCCAAGATGGTGAGGGATGCAACCAAATGCATTGCATGTCCCTAAACCTCTGAGTGCTAGAAGCTGGGCCTGGACAACAGGGGATGGATGACTTGATAATTGCCCTGGTCTGTTCATTCCAGCTGAAGCTTCTGCCACAGATCACTCCTGGAAGATAACATACTGGATTAGATGGACTGATCCACTATGGCCCTTCTTATGGATTTCCTGGTTCAAGTCACAGCTGGATCTTTCGAACATTTTCTTTTGTTTTGTTCAAGATTTTTGTTTTAATTGCAACAGATTCACTTTTCCTCTCCTCATCAAAACCATCATAATTAGAGATGGATCCAAGACATAAAGTTCAGACCAGGATTCAAACTTTCCCAATTTCAGGTCATGGCTGTTTGGCTCTGGGATTTTTGTTCAACCCCTTTTAAGCCCTGATTCTGCAGTCCATCCCTATTCATAAAACCACTTTGAGCCCAGGCTTCCCTTGACTTTGATGGAACTTAAGTATGTGTTTAAATACTTTATTGAATTGAGGGCCCTAGAGATTGGGGTCAATACCAAAGTTGGAATTGGCTCTCAATCCAGAGTTCAAGTGTCCCAAAGAATGAGGTGTTTCAGTTTCATTACAAAATATGAGGACTAAAGACAAAGTTCCAGTCTGGATCTGAACTGAGTCAGAGGGCTCGTCCACTTTTGGACTTTTCATTCAGGACCATCGCTAATTATAATATCAAAGGATGGACCCACTGCAGTTCTTGCATTTGATCTTAAACAGAGTGTTGTACTAAGCATTTTATTGCAAACCTCTTCTGTCAGTCTGTATTGGCAACATTAGGTGTAGGGAATGCTATACAGGGACTCTCTGGAGTCTTTTAGTCATTTGCTAACATGTATCTTCTTCCATAATGCCCGTTGACAACATAAATGGTAATGTTCTCTTGAAATATGTTCTCTGTGTCTCTGTCTTGTCTCTGTCTCTGCGTTGATGTAATGTATGTATGCAATACAGATGTATAGACAGACATTGGGGGGGGAGGTTCTTTTTTGTCTTGGAAGACTTAATTCTCTCTCTTCTCTCATTGGATCTGGACTTAGTTTGCCTGTTGACTCATTAATGGACCTCAGCAGCTGCACCTCAGTTCTTCCACACAGCCACATCGTCAGACTGTCTCTCCTCACATTCCTGGTGGCGTCCTGGCTTTTTCTGACCTTGGTGTTCTAATATTCTTGGGTTAGCACAGACTACCCAGCTGGCTGAGTTCCTGACTCTCAGGCCTTGTTAAAGACAAAATGCCGTCTTTTTACAGTTCAGTTTCTTTCCATAAAGTTAATCATGCAGCCTTCTTTTTACAAGGGAGCTGACCCTTTGGTCTTTCTTCCTCTTGGCATGCTGAAGATTCCTCCTGCTGCCAGAATCATCCCCCTCTTCTTAAGGCAGTCTAGTAAGTAAAATGAGTGGTTCCCAAAGGCAAGAGAGAAGCTGCTTGGCTTGTGTAGGGATCAACCCCAATGGGATGCATTCATTGTACCCTTCCTTATACCCTCGTTTCATTAAAAGACATTACTGGACATTTGTATATATTTCTGGTATTAGAGATGGGTGCAAAACAAGACACTGGATTGAAATACATACAAACGTTGGGACTGTTCAGAGTCCAGATTGGGATCTGGATACACCCTTTTTGGCCAGAGCTCATTGCTTATTTGCATAGTTCAACACACAAATAGCATCGCGCGCCACTCAGAAAAGCTGCTGACATGACTAAGAATCCAAATGGTTACGTTTTCTAATATAAATCCCACAAACCTAAAGGCAAACTGGAACCTGGACCGATGAGTAATCATGGTCTCAGCCCATGTTACACAGAACACACTTTCTCTGTTCAATAATCATTATATTTTATTAAAGAAAACATCAATTTCAAATGAGACTCAAAACAAACTTTTCTGAAATCCTGTTGATTTTAAAAAATATTCCCTACCTTCTGACTTCATCTCAATGCCTCTCTCCAGTGTCTCACGCTATAGACTGTGGCCTTTTGTTTCATTAATCAACAAAAATCATCCCTTAAACATTTCCATGCAGTCATTTTCTTTTCTCAGGTTTAGTCATGGTTCTCTCTGAGGTTTACATTTTCCCATGCTAGTTAGATCGAGATCTTCAGGCACTCACTGAGCCTAAACCTGTCTGTCTCACCCCATGTGCTATGGCAGATTTTGATAGCATAATTCATAAACTGCTTCATTTTGCAAGGTCTTTGCTCTCTGCAGTCTCTCTTCACTACCCTAGTTTTTGCTATGTCACCTCTTCTTTCTGAGCAAACTGTCAATTTCCCAAATGCCACAGAACTTTCTGAGTTCCAACATTCCATTTGTCTCCTTTAAAGGGACTGATCCATCCTAAAGGGATTTTTTTCCCTTTGAAAATGATTTTACTGTGGTTTTATAGTCTGCTTCCCCAAATGACTGCGGGCCACTTTCTCTCCTCATACCATTATTACACTGACGGTAATGTCATTGACCTCAGCGGAGTTAGTCCTGGTTTACCCCAGTGTAAGTGAGAATTTGGTCCTGTCACTGAGTCACAGGATGGGATACATTGTAGCCCTTTACAAAACCATGGTAACAATAGAGTTGTACCTTCCATCTTTAATATCAAAGGCTCCAAATATACTGTACAATCTTAAATATATATAAAACTATACACAGGATTCACTTCATCTGCCAGTGAAATGCAGCCAGCTCAGAGGTGAAACATGGCAAATAGTTAAGGCACAGCCACGCTATGCAGGTAAAGAATACAGTGTCCACTTGAAATTATTATTATTAGTAGTAGTGTTATGGCAGCGCCTAGGAACCTCATTCAAGGATCAGGAGGTGCCCACTGTGCTGGGCTACTAACAAAGAGGACACTCTCTGTGCCAGAGAACTTACTGTCCAAGCGTGAGGTAGGTGTTAAACAGGTGGAGAGTGAGAATTTTAGTTAGGTAGAATTAAATGATCTGAGCTAGAATGGAGCCACGTGAGATCCATGTTGTGTTTCACCATAAACAAAGAGGAAAAGGTGTTTTCAGCCTTGATGACTTTTATTTCTGATTAAGAAAAACTAGTAACAAATAAAAAGATCAACTCTCCAGCCCCAGGGAGAGAGAGAACACCGTGATTCACTCTGTGACATTCTGCAGCTCAAAATGGCTGCTGCCTCTGCTGCAGAGAAGGGGACTCCTTATATTTAAAGGTGCAGTACCCAGAAAACGGAATGCCATAATTTCAGCTGCAATGCTATAAACATCACCGTCAGGAAGATGATTTTTTTTTAACGTCTCACTTGAATAGCAGCTCCGTCCAGCTGCCCTCCACACACCATGACGAGACCTTCGTTCAATATTGACACGGAGAGGAAAGTGCTGCCTGTTGAATCATCACTTCCTACAGCATTGGAGGTTTCCCTTACCCACATGGTGACCAAGCCCATTCCATAAACTCAGAGGGGAATTAGGGTCACAGCACATGATGATGTAGTGACAACATTACTCAGAATTGAATGGACAGGCAGCAGTACTTCTGTCAGTCCTGTTTATCTAAAAAAGAAGGGTAACTCTTTCTCTCACCAAGTTAGTTGGCAGAGCAGGGGTGTGTGTAGGGGGGAAAGGGGAGTAGAACTAGGCAGACTACAGTCCTTTCATCCCAAACATCTTTCTCCCTCAATATGATTGGCTTTTGGCAGAACTCCCTCTCCATACCTCCCCGCTATACACACCTCAATACTGTTGCCAGTGGCATGTATTGCTAAATGCCTTGTGAAAGACCTAGTTTATACCAAAGCAGACCCTCGGATCAGTGGTATCTGGGCCCAAAGTTCCTCAATAGGACAGTGAGTTAGTGAGCACCAGGGGTCTCAACGTGGTAGCTGTCAGCTGTCCATCTGTTGCCAGTTTGGGACTCTGGCATGAGATCATGTACCCACTCAGGTCATACAGTAATGTAATCTGAGGGTGGGGGAACAGCTGGGAGCCAAATGATTATGGTTGATGGCTGTATCTATGGGTGGACGGTATAAAGTCTTGGTGGATATAGGCCACTATAGTCATAACCACGAAAAGAGGAATGATGATTTTAAGGTTCAGGCACAAGTCTGGGTGTTAGTGAGACCTGGCTTCTATCTGCCTGTCTACTGAAGAATTCCTTGGGTGAGTCTCTCTGCCTTTATTCTCCCAAACTGTAGCCTGGGGATGACATTGGCCTATTTCACTAAGGTGCTGAAAAGCTAAGTTCATGAAGGCCCAAAAATTGCATTGTGGTCCTCAAAGGGAAAGTGCTATAAAAGAGTGAGACAGTATTATTATTATGCTTTTATGTATGAGTTGTATATTGGAACGTATATTGGCTACTATATTTATCTATTACAAAACTGGTCATTTTTTGGTTGCCTCTTCATGTCACAGTACAAATGCAAATGCATTTCAAGCACAGCAATGAAAATAACCAGGATTTTTCAAATATCTCCAGGGTTCAATCTGCCTCATTATGATTGTTCATAAGCTCTTAAAGCAAAGCTCAGTGGTAGGCTTAGTGTGTTTCTCTGGGGAATGATATAAAACAGTAGCTCACCCAGTTTGCAGGATAAGAACATGTTGTTTCAATGGAACTGTAGCATCATTTAAGAAAAGGAACTCACCTCCGTGTAGGCCATGATGCAAAATTAAAATGTCAGTGGACACACAGGCCTTTATGCAGCGAGCAGTCCCATGGCTCTTGTGTTGCTGCATGGGCATATTCTGGGGATTAAGATGCAGACTCTAACTGGTTCTTCATCGTTACTGTAAACTGTGTGAATATGGGAAGAAGTTCCCCAGGTGTGCAATTCTGGGGAAGCCTCCTTACAGTGGCAGTGCTGTTCCTCTGGAAATGAAGCATGATGGGAAAGTTACACAAATTTTGTGGGTTCCATGAGCCAGTTAGTGCTTTGCTTGCATTCTTAAGGCTACATCAGCCCCTGAGTGTCAGCAGGTGCCCCCAAGGGGCCACTCTACTGCATCCAGGTGCAATAGTAGCTGACAAGCAGACTTTGTCCTGTTGGCTCTCAGATAGAACATAAGCATAGCAGCTACACTAACCTTGCAGAGGCTGTAGCATGCTCTCTCCTGCATTTAGCCATGGCCCTGCCCTCCATTTACTCCTTTTCAGGCTGCTAGTGCCCCCAGGGGCATTGGAAGAGAGCAGGGCCTGCACTCCCCAGCCAAGTTGTGGCCTGCACCTGCACAAAGGGAAGGGAGAGAGTTTGCTTGTCCTTGCACACCCCGTAGGGGCTGAGCACAGTCTGGCATTTGACATTATTTAATTACTTTCCTCATCTGTAAAACTGAGGGTAATTAAAAGTGTTTTGTGAGGATTAATTCATGTTGTGCAGTACTTTGAAGATGTAATGTCTGCATAAGCAGCTTGATTATTAATAATATAATTTTTATGTCTAGCAAAAGTCAATTTGGCACGCCTGTTTACTGCTTCCCTTATGATAAGAACCAGCAGACATTTAATGAATGAAATGAACAAGAATTTAAAATGGGGAAAAGGAAATATATTTGTGCTCAGTGTCCTTAGCTTTTGGAACCCACAACAAAGGGATATTATTGAGTGAAACAGCATCTACAATTGTACCGTCTAAGATAAAATAGATAAAACTATCAATTTTCATACTTCAGGGTAGAAACTGATCACAAGTTAGAGTTAAGAAGACTTTCTCTCTGCCATATATTACATGTTTAGGTGCATTAGGAGCTCAATCTTTTTAATTTAATAAAGAGAAGGTTAAGGAGTGACTTGATTATGGGGTATCTACATGGGGAGCAAACATTTGATAAGGGGCTCTTCAGTCTAGTAGACAAAGATCAAACAAGATCCAATAGTTGGAAGTTGAAGCTAGACAAATTTAGATTGGACATTAGCCATAAATTTAACAGTGAGGGTAATTAACCACTGGAACAATTGACCAAAGGTTGTGGTGGCATTTTTTAAATCACTGGCCATAAAATCGAGACTGAATTCATTTTAAAATATATGTTCTCATAGGAGGGCTGGCTAGATGATCACGCCTTGGTATCCGTGAATCTTTCTTTGATGCTTTGGTATCCACACTTTGAGACATGTTACTGGACAAGATGGACCACTATGCCATTGATCTGCTGTAGTAGCAAAATTGTGATGTACACTCTGTATGCATTAAAGATCACCTTACACTCATTCACTTGTCAGGTTCAAACCAGTGGAAACCAGGTTCAATTCCATTTAATTCCAGCTGCGATCATAGGACCATTCATCCCAAAGCCCAGTGAGAGATCATAGCCCATTGATAGGGGTAGGATCATTTAAACCATAACACAACTTGGATTCAAGGTGACAAAGCCCAGATAGCAGTTTTCTTCAATAATCAATGCAAGAGCAGACAGAAGGAACTAGGTAGGGGAAGTAAACATGCATGTTACTGAGCAATGTCCCTGTCTGGCACTTTGTAAGGACCTGGAATCTCATTGACTCATAGATACTGTATTTCCAGACTTGACTCACTGGTTATTAAAACCATAAGATTGCACCATGTGTCTCATGCTTTCCTGGGGGAAAACAGCATATGAATATCATTAGATTTAGTTAATCAAAATCTTAATCTTCTTTGTTTGTTGAAAGTTCCAAAGAGAAGAAAGAAAGAAAGAAAGAAAGAATCCCATCTAAACTTTCAGGAGATGTTGCTGGTATAATCTGCTGCCTCAGTCTAAGGTGCTGTAGAAAAGGAATGAGCAGTCCCACCTTCTCTTTTTTGTGTCTGTTGTGTCCGTTGGATTTGTGTTGATCACTGAATTACTCTGGGGCAGTAGGTAGGTGACAGGGACATGCCTCCTTGGTGGCAGGATTCTATCACTGATGCTATTGTAACAGATACAAAGAATGGACCCCAGAGGGGGTAAATTTGTCACAGTGGCCCATGTAAGAGAAGATTCCCTGTTGTCTCAGTTGGTAGAGGTACAGGATGAGCCCCAGTTGACATTGAGCTGAGGCAGCTTTTAGTACACCCTGACACATTTGGCCAAATTATTCCCTCTGCCCAGCAGCCCAATGAGAGCAGAATTTTGCCCACTGTGCACCTGGTCAGAAAGTAGCCAAGGACTTCCAGCTGTTTATGTCACCTGTAGAGTAGTCGGAGCCATGAATGGTGTGGGAGCAGTCAAACTTGGGGTGACACCCTACAGAAAGAACCACAGAGGGTCAGACATGGTGAGTTACCCTAATGCCGCTAACAATTCCATTTAACAAAGGATTAACAAAAGGAGATAGGAGTTTAAGTGATACCAAGTAGAAGGAATAAAGTTACAAATGGTTACAAACAAAAGTAAAAATATGCTTTCTAGTGACTAAGGCTTAACAAATCTACTGACTTGATTCAAGGTAAGATTCTTACCACACTTACTTCCAGCAAGATGGCTGATCACCCCCTTGTTCAGGATCTCCCACAAAGTCCAAAGTGCTCAGTTCCTTTGTCTTCTTAGGTAGAAGATCACTGAGGTTCTTTGCGCCTCTCTTTCATAGTCCAATTAACCTTTGAAACTGATTCTTTTGAAGGTTACCCCCCAAAATAAAGTTCATTCAAGCTCTGGGGAAGGAAACATGGAGTCTGGTGGCGGAGGAAGTTCCACACTGGTTTCTTCCCTCACTGGTGTTTGCTATAATGCAAACTGATCTGTTCCTGCCCTGTTCCCCCATCCCCACTCCAATGCAAATGAATGGTCACTTGACATGTGATTGCCAATCAACTTTCATGACACCTGGCTGGAGGCATCAGCTTGTCTGGGAGAAACCTGTTTACCCATTCCCCAGACTTGTGTAGTAAACACCTTTTAATCCCACATTTCCTTCACCATACATACACATTGCATTGATGACCAACTGATCACTGAATTTATAATATTAATACATTTAATATATGAATTTATTATATTAATGAATTACTAAATTAATGGCCAAACTGGTCAGGTCACCTGAAACTCTATCAAATATCAGGGAGCTCTTTGCCCTCTAGTATTCGGATGTTCTTAGGTTACAGGGGGCCCCATTTAAATTTAGTGTCATAGAATCATAGAATATCTGGATTGGAAGGGACCTCAGGAGGTCATCTAGTCCAACCCCCTTCTCAAAGCAGGACCAATCCCCAACTAAAACATCCCAGCCAGGGCTTTGTCAAGCCTAACCTTAAAAACCTCTAAGGAAGGAGATTCCACCACCTCCCTAGGTAACCCATTCCAGTGCTTCAATACCCTCCTAGTGAAAAAGTTTTCCTAATATCCAACCTAAACCTCCCCCACTGCAACTTGAGACCATTACTCCTTGTTCTGTCATCTGCTACCACTGAGAACAGTCTAGATCCATCCTCTTTGGAACCCCCTTTCAGGTGGTTGAAAGCAGCTATCAAATCCCCCCTCATTCTTCTCTTCTGCAGACTAAACAATCCCAGTTCCCTCAGCCTCTCCTCATAAGTCAGTTGGCTTTAACTTGGATCTTTAAATTATTTAAAGATTATGTGTTAAATACATACATATTCAGTCAGTTGTCTAACAAGTAAAGTATCCATTACATTGAATTTAGGCATTGCAACTGGATGCTTGTGTATTTTATTTTATTATCAGGCAAAAGCTTGAAACAATGTACTTTAAAGAGTACGTCTGGTTGAATATCAGCCATAGTTTTCCCCTCAAGTGCAGTGTAGGTAGCTATGTATGATTATTTTCTGTGTGAGTTCAGGTCCCGTAGCCTGTTTGCAATTTAATCCCTATGAGTGACTCCCTCATACAAACTGTGATTTCTCATAGGGACTTTATATTGGTTCTTTCTTTCTTGTTTGCCTTTTTGCTTGCTTGCTTTCTTTGCTGTTTTTACTAATCTAAAACAAAAAACATACAGGCTGAAATCACATGCTTTCACATTATCCATGGCAAAACATAACAATAATCATGACTGACATAGGGGTTGTCTGTTTTAGGGATTACTTATTGATAGGCATACTTTAAATTTTAACATTTTCTGAATGCCGGTGTACAGTATTTTGTCATTTGGTAATATAGTCCATCCTTTTTCAACTTTGCACATGAATCCTGGTTTAGTAGATGTCATAATTATGGCATAGTTAGCGACCTCACCTAAGTAGACCATCTGACAAAATGGAACATGTACAATGAGATATATATGCATCCGAAGAAGTGGGCTGTAGTCCACAAAAGCTTATGCTCTAATAAATTTGTTAGTCTCTAAGGTGCCACAAGTACTCCTGTTCTTTTTGCTGATACAGACTAACACGGCTCTACTCTGAAATGAGATATAGGTCAGCCTGTCCTGTGAAGAATGGATAGTCCACCTTCATTCTCTTTCCAGTGGGCTCTTAAATGTCTACAGTGAAAGAGCTGTTTTTGATATTTTCCCCCTCAACAAATTCTCACAATGATCACAATATTTTGCCTTGAGTCAAAGCAGAGGGGGAAAAAATCTGGTTTTGTTTCCCACCTAATGAGGTGGCTCGGTGGCTCCGTTTTTCTCAACTCACCTTTCGGTAGCTACAGAGGAGAATTCTGTAAGTGAAAGTTATACTCTATGGTTGTGTTCATGTTTGTCTTGAAGCCATTTTACCCCTGTAGATTAGGACCATTTTACAGGGGCTTTACTTTGGTTGTGTGGAAACTGCTGCTACCTGGTTAATTGGGGTTAAAAGTCTGTTGTCAAAAAGGAAATACTTTTTCACACAAGACAATGTTACTTTGAGGAAGTCATTGCCACAAGTTCTAATTCAGGCCCAAGAGCTTAGAGGGATTAAAAAAAAAAAACGGAGTGGACATTTATAGGCATAACGAGAACTTTCAAAGTTACTCTGAAACAAACAAACAAACAAACAAAATCTCCCTTACCCAAGAGTTTTTGAAGGGATATAAACTCCATACTTTGGGGCCTAAACCAATCTATTGGGCTTAATACTGGAGTAATTAGATAAAATTCTACATTGTACAGGTCAGAAGAGATATTGTAATGGCCTCTTCTGCCCTTAAAATCTGTGAACCTCTAATTAATGGGTATTAAGGAGAATTTCCCCTGGGGGCAGGTTATTCCATAACTGTCTAGTGCAGGCCTTCTTGTGCCTTTCTCTGTAGCATCTGGTACTGGCTGTCAAGCTGTCTGGAGTGGCTCACAAATGTGGGTGCCAACCTCAGGGCACAAACCCCAAATTGATTGTGTGTTCTATAATTAGATTTCACCAACCAAGTATCAAGTGTGAACTCCTCAAGCATTATAACAGCCTTGCCATGGAGTTACAGACACACCTCTTAAGTACCCTGATCTATCTTGTCAACCAGGCAAGTCTGCCTTTGTGATAAATGGTTCCTTACACCAAAAATCACAACACTATTCAGGTTATTCCCAGTCCCAAAGGACCAGTCACTGACCCCGGGTCAATGGCACCTCAGATCACCCTTGCAGCCAATTTTCTAATAAACTAACTAAAGGTTTATTAACTAGGAAAAGGCAACAAGAGAGTATTTTACAAGGTTAAAGCAGGTAAATACACACACATAAATGAGTTACAGCGTTAGGTTCCAAAAAATAGAAGCTGCTGTAATGTGCAAGTTCTGTATGTCCTTTAAGAATAACCCAACTAAACAGCGTGGGGATCTCTTGCTTATGCCTACAAATATTGCCCTCTCCAAATTCCAAGCCGCATAGTGATGACAATTTGTTCTAGACAGGGATTTTTATTCCCTTCCCCCGGAGTTCAAGCTATGATGGGATGAGCGTTTGTGCATGTCCCTTCTTCATGGGTGTGGGGGAAAAAATCAACAAAGTCTTTTGTCCACTGATGTTCCACTGTGGTTTGTCTGGTGTCTACGGGCCTTCTTTTGTTGGGCAGGAGATGACACCTCTTGTAGTAAACTAGTATTTCCAACTTTGTAATGCTTCTCTCCTGACTGGGGTGGGGGTGGGGTGTTCCAGTCTTAAAGTTACAGAGCAAACAATTAAATATTACCTTATTACATGGGATACAGATATTATAAGTGAGATTAACGCACACAGCAACTCACAAGCATTTCATAAAGTCCAAACACTGAACATATCTCTATAAATCTAATAGCTATTTTAACAATGCTAATACACATCTGAGCCAGATTGGTTTCCAGCTCTGCATTTGTTAGTGTTCAGTGAAGCCTAGGGGCCTTGAGATGAGCTGGAACCTGGTCTGTCAGTGTCACACTGGCCACTGTCAGAAACGAGATACTGGACTAGATGGACCATTGCTTTGATCCGGTCTGACATTTCCTATATGTGTTGATTTACTCTTTATAGCTGCTGATAGCTGTCCGGAAGTAACGAGCAAAGTTATTCGGATGTTAACTAGGCCTGAAGAATTTCTTCAGCCACTGACATACCTGTGTTGGCAATATGTTGGGAAAAAGTGCCAGACACAGGTTGACAGCATGTGCAGGGCCTATGCTGCTTTGCGCATACAGCTAGGTCTATGGCTTCCCTAAGCATAGGGAGGGTGTGTGCTCTGCCCTTATATTTGGACTGCCTTGAGGGGCTCTGGAGAAGGTTTCACCTTCCCTCCCTCTGAGATCTGCCTGCAATAGAGGTGGGATGGTATAGAGATGGAAGGATGCCATAGGCAATTGGAAGGCTGTGACGGTAACCTCAGTGCATGCTGAAGCAGATGGAATAAGCATGGAAATCAGTGTAGTGCAGCAGACCTAGGTTCTACTCCTGTCTCTGTCACGGACTTGCTGTTTGACTCTGAGCAAATCATTTCATCTCTCTATTCTTTAATTTCCCCTTCTATGACATGGGGCTAGTCAGACTCACCTTGCTTTGTAAAGTGTTTTGGGCTGAAGGGATGGAAAACTTGAGATAACAGTTCAGTTTGATTGTATAACAGGGAGTAGGGATTGTCTATCCAATACATCCATCTGTCTAGTACCTAGGTGACAATTCTCTTCTAAAGAAGAACAGGAGCTGCAGAGCACTTTGAAAATCTAGCCATTTCCAGTAGGTGCTAAACTGGGAGCTGAAGTAATTTTGAAAATGTGCCCCAAACTGGATAAAGACTCACACATGTCAATGAATGAATAAAAACTAATTGAAATTAAGCCAGGGACAAAAATGAAACCGTGGATTGCCCATGACAAACTGTGAGAACAAATTTGTTCGCATGACATGGGAATAAGTATTTACTCATAACTGACTATTACTCAAGAGATTTTGAAAGAGCACAACTCTGCAGGAGTCATAATGTGATTAGTCACCTAAAATACATCCCAGCTAGGCCTTGTATACTGTACCTGAAGAGAGAAAACCAGACAGTGGACCACAATTTGTAAGTGAGGAATTCAAACAGACTACTTACTCTGTCATGCAGAAATGCACAAGTAATGGTTTGTCTTTGAAGATAGACCAGATCATTAAAAGGCTACTTGAAAAAGTGAGAGCAGAGAAGAGTGAGCCTGTCTGAGGTACCGCAGCTAATAGACTCCTAGTTTAAACAGTAGAAATATGGCAAGTTTGGTGTGGGGTCTTGGACTCCGGAGCATACGTCACCATTTGGTCCACCACAGCCTGGATTTGGTGACCCTCATGTAACCCTACAAAGGTCATCTGTTTTTTCAGATTTTTTTCTTGTGGGTGTGATGAGAGAGTTTAGTTCAGAAGTAGGGTGGTGGGGGGTGTGTGTCATTTTTTAACATTTGTCCATCTGGTCCGGATTTTCTAATTAATATTTTGTACATGCCCCTATAGTTTTGAATGGGTGGATTTGAAATATATAAAATTATTTGATTAAATATCTCAGTATCTTGGAATATAGGAACATTTATTCAAAGGAAGATGGGTCCCCAGGTGAATAAATGGGGGGGGGAGGCTGCCTTGATTAAAAACAAATGTTAATGCAAGCATACTTAATGCTAATGATATTGCACTGTTTATACACATTTCCAGTCCCCATGCCCAAACGTTTAAGAATATTCAGATCCCTGGTTTTGGTTTGATCCAACGTAGAGGTAGGAGCAAGATACAAAGTTTGGAATTAGATCCAAGTTGTGAAACCACACACACAAGTCCATGGATATTCACATCTGTGTGTTGATTCAGACATATTTTAATGTACAGGAATCACTTTGCACACTGCTGAGCTGCAGCCACTTCTAAGGTGAAGCACAGTGACTGGCTAACAGTGTGACACAACACCTCACAACTTTCAAATGCCGTATTTCAACTGAAACTGCAAGGGGATTGGAATGGATGGATTTAGAGAGGCAGAATGTAGATTCCATGTTGGGGTTCGGCCATGAAAACAGAACTGGAACTCTTGTGTCATGGGATTTTCAATTACCACAGTTAGGACTTTGGTTTCACTTCTCAACAGAAAGATGAGGCTGTAGCATAGGCAGGCTTTCTTGAGGAGCAGCTGCAGAGAGAGGCATACACACACAGTCTTAATCTAACTTTATAAACACAACTAGAAAACACAGGATACAATAACATCCTGCAACTTGCTATATCATTAGTGGGAGCTGTATTACTCATTCCAATACCTTGCGGAGACACGTCCAGCAGCAAAGCACCCCTTACCATTGTAATGAGGCATTGGTTCTGTACTGAGTCACCGGGGAGAACACCACCTCCTGAACTTCCAACACACTTCTTACAGCACTCTAGGAGGCTGATTCGCCACTCTCTGTACATTGAGTCTGATTTTCCACTGCTTTATGCCTTCTGCCATCATTAATACCTATGCAAAGAGAACGAGAAAGGGGTATTAAAAGGCTAGTCTTCTGATGTGGAAGCAGTTTACCCATGATGCACATTTATACATGACTACACAAGTGCATGGCAGTGGAAAAATCAGGCCCAAGCTCTTTCCCCTAGAGGTTTCCCCTCCACCAGATCTAGCCCTGTTTAGTTTATGAGAGGCAAAGAGATCACAGCTTGACTCAGTTTGGCTGCAGGGTAGATAAAAGCAATGATCAAGCAAAGCAAACAAACAAATCAAAAAACCCAAATGAGCGAAGACTTCTTGAAAGGTTAAATACAGGTGATATTCCCTCAGACAACCTCCCTTAGATTAAAGATAGGTGAGTTAGTTCAGACAAAAGAACTCATCCATATTTTCACCATTCCTCACACCCTATCTTATTAACTTTTAGTTAACAGCTGCCATTTGTTCTGCTGCACCAAGGGAATCCTCTTCCTAGGGTCATACCTCCCAACAGTCCTAGGTTTCATGGGCTGGTCCCACAGTGATCCCCAAAGCCCCCTGTCCTGTGTCAGTGGGGCCCGTGTAATGCCGACAGCCCCTAGTCCTTGTTGTCCAGGATCAAACCTGAAACCTCTGGAGCTTAACACAGGAGTTGCAAGACACATGTCTCTTAGCCAAGGCTCATCAAGCTCTAGTTGATCTAGCTGCCATTAGAGAGGCAGCTAGATCAGGCCTGGGTTATGCCCACAGCCGTATGCACATTATGCACCATTGGGAGAGCTAGGGAAGGCAGCAGCTTCATCTGCTTCTGAGCAGTTCAGAGATGGGGAATGACACTGCACCTGGGTGGGCTGGGCAGGGCGACAAGAACTGAATGTGGCACAGACTCCATGGGTAAGGGGCAAAGGCTGCAGCAAGGCTGACTCCAAAAGAATGAGCAGCGATGCCTGGGATCTGCTCAGCTCTCATGCACTGGGATTGGACGCCCCTTGGAGAGGAAAGTGATCAGGAACAGTCAGCATGGATTCACCAAGGGCAAATCATGCCTGACTAACCTAATTGCCTTCTGTGAGGAGATAACTGGCTCTGTGGATGAGGGGAAAGCAGTGGATGTGCTGTTCCTTGACTTTAGCAAAGCTTTTGATACGGTCTCCCACAGCATGCTTGCCAGAAAGTTAAAGCAGTATGGGCTGGATGAATGGACTATAAGGTGGATAGAAAGCTGGCTAGATCGTCGGGCTCAACAGGTAGTGATCAACGGCTCCATGTCTAGTTGGCAGCTGGTATCAAGCGGAGAGCTCCAAGGGTCGGTCCTGGGGCCGTTTTTTTTCAATATCTTCATTAATGATCTGGAGGATGGCGTGGACTGCACCCTCAGCAAGTTTGCAGATGACACTAAACTGGGAGGAGTGGTAGATATGCAGGAGGGTAGGGATCGGATACAGAGGGACCTAGACAAATTAGAGGATTGGGCCAAAAGAAACCTGATGAAGTTCAACAAGGACAAGTGCAGAGTCCTGCACTTAGGACGGAAGAATCCCATGCACTGCTACAGACTAGGAACCGAGTGGCTAGGCAGCAGTTCTGCAGAAAAGGACCTGGGGGTTACAGTGAAAGAGAAGCTGGATATGAGTCAGCAGTGTGCCCTTGTTGCCAAGAAGGCTAACAACATATAAGTAGGAGCATTGCCAGCAGATCGAGAGACGTGATCGTTCCCCTCTATTCAGCATTGGTGAGGCCTCATCTGGAGTACTGTGTCCAGTTTTGGGCCCCACACTACAAGAAAGATGTGGAAAATTTTTTGAAAGAGTGGCAGCGGAGGGCGACAAAAATGATTAGGGAGCTGGAGCACATGATTTATGAGGAGAGGCTGAGAGAACTGGGATTATTTAGTCTGCAGAAGAGAAGAATGATGGGGGATTTGATAGCTGTTTTCAACTACCTGAAAGGGGGTTCCAAAGAGGATGGATCTAGACTGTTCTCAGTGGTAGCAGATGGCAGAACAAGGAGTAATGGTCTCAAGTTGCAGTGGGGGAGGTTTAGGTTGGATATTAGGAAAAACTTTTTCACTAGGAGGATGGTGAAGCACTGGAATGAGTTACCTAGGGAGGTGGTGGAATCTCCTTCCTTAGAGGTTTTTAAGGTCAGGCTTGACAAAGCCCTGGCTGGGATGTTTTAGTTGGGGATTGGTCCTGCTTTGAGCAGGGGATTGGACTAGATGACCTCCTGAGGTCCCTTCCAACCCTGATATTCTATGCACTCAGGAACCACGCTGTTCTTGGTGGGTGACTCCCTTGCATCCCACTTTAGCCACTTGAAATGTTGGCAGGTGTGCCTAAGATACTTACATGCCCCCACCTTCCCATTGCATATGCACATCTCACATTATTTTGTACCTTTATCCTCACACCATCCCTTATTTTATGGGTGGAGTAGTGAGGCTCAGAAAAGGTAAGTGACTTGCCCATGGAGTCAAAGGAAGTCTGTAGCAGAGCAGGGAATTAAACTCATGCTTTCTGAGTCCTGGGCTAGTTCCCTAACCACTGTACTATCCTGCCTCCAGAGCTAAAACCTACAGCTGAAGAGACAATCTCTGTAGCTGTGAGTTGTAACCGATTCATATCCTCTGTAAATTAGGCACAGAAGGGGAGGACACGTAACACTCACTGACCAGTGTATTACATTGTTATTGAAGGCCAATGTACTCATTCTGAGCATCTCTTCACTGATGTCTTCCTTCTCTCTAAAAGGAAACCCCACCCAACTCCTGTCCATCATAGCTCTCTCTGCTCCCTGCTAAAAGTCCCCTAGCAGCATGTCTCTCGGTTATTACTATTATTTTTATCACACTAGCACCTAAAGGCTCCTGTTAAGAATCAGGCACCAGCTGTGATAGGTGCTGTACAGACAGGTAGAAAAAACAGCCCCTCTCTCTGCCCCGACCCCTCCCCCCCCAGGAACTCACAATCTAAAGTCATGACAAGATGCAACAAATGGAAAACACAAACAAAAGATTGGTGAGGGAAGGATGAGGTAACTAAAATGACCCTTCTGTGCATTAAAAAAACACATTAGTCTCACTTGCCACCTACTTAGTCATGGTCAGGCAGCAGGGTTTTTCAGGCATCATGGCAGAAATAAGTCTTAAGGAAGGTTTTGAAGGAAGACAAGATTTTGGCTTTCAATGAGGGAAGAGGCGTTACTTTTAAAAGTATTAATGGTGATGAGAAGCATAGTTGGTGACCAGATTTTTGTTTGTGCTACTTTTTATAAAAGGTTCGCTGTTAGCTTTTAAGGATCATTTGCAAATGCTTACTTGTCATAGGTCTAAACCAGATTTCCTCAAGGTTTGTTGAATCACTGCTCCCCAGTGTATGGAAAAACATCACACTTTGCATGGTTTCCTTGGCCAGTGTAGACAGGGATTAGCCAGGCTATCTATGGGTCTTCAACACTGTTCTGGCTGACACTAGAGTTGAGTCAAAATCTGCTTTTTATCCAAACCGCCACAAACTTTGGTGGTTTGGAGAGAAATGGAACCTGGATCTGAAATGCCTCTCATTTTTGTTTTGATTTTGTAAAACCAAAACCCAGCTACCTCATCCCATCTCTAGTTAACATGGTTTGAACTCTAGTATAGACAGAGCCTTTCTGTAATGAAAGAAGCCAATATGCAAAGGAAGGAAAAGTTTTCAAGAAAATTGTAGTAACTTTCCATGCAAATCTCAGGGACTTAAATGCATGTTGAATTGCTACATCTAGCTTCAGTCCACAGATCATTTCTTTAGGAAAAGGATGGCAATCTGATATGGGATGAAGATGGACTTGTGAAGAGCTGAGTGCCTGGGTGTTGATGTGCCACAGAAATGATAGTGAAAGCCTTGAGTTTCATTTGACTTGCAGTGTCAATTTGCTATCTGGGATACAAAACCTGCCCACAATGCAACAGTTTTTCAACAACATCAGATTTTTCAGATGCCAGAAATAATGAAAGAGACAAGGTAGGTGAGGCAATATCTTTTATTGGACCAGCTTCTGTTTGTCGAAGGTACAAATTAGTGCAGGTACAGCTCCTCAGACCTGAAGAACTCTGTGTAGCTTGAAAGCTTGTACCTTTCATCAACAAAAGTTGGCCCAATTAAATATATTACCTCACCTACCTTGTCACGCTAATATCCTGGACCAACATGACTACAACACTGCAAACAACTATGGAAGAAATAACAAGAGTATGGTGTTAATCCCTAGTTACTTGGATTTTCCCAGAATTGTTATTAAATTGGGTCTTTGTATCCATGTCAGTGCCTTAACATTTGCACTTATTTGCAGCTAAAGTAGTTATAAAATCTACCTTAGGGTTTTATATACAGCTGCCCGTCTCTATAGTTTCTCAGCACCGTCCATGTAATGTGTTCCCAAGGCTAAAATAAAGAGGTGGATGGGACAGATTAATGTCAGTTCTCCAAATCTGTGAGGCAGATGAAAGGGTAATGGTGTCTATAAGTTTCTTTCAGAATGTGTATAAAAAAATAGGGCCATCTTACAGTGAACAGCCATAGTCAGTGATGGGGGCAGTACTGGATACAGAGCCAGGAACCACAGCCTGGCTCTCTAGGTTCTTGCATTTTCCCCAGAGGTTGCTGCATCATAAGTCTACTGTATATGTAGGGCTTATTCCAAACAGGAGTCTTCCTAATGATTTCAGTGGGCACTGGATCAGGCCCACGGCTTGTATATTGCTTTCAGACTGGGGGTAGGTGTTAAGCCAGGATGCACAGCAGCATACTTGCCTGTTCAGTCTCTTCTTTGTTGATTTTATGTCTGAAGCCACTTAACTATCTGCAGGCAGTAAACTCTTCAATCTGCCATGCCTCAGGGCAAAAAGTAAAGTCATTGAACAGCTAATTTAGGAACTGCTCCTGCTGCTGACTTGTTGTCCATTTAAGCCAGGGCTCCAAAAAACTGGAAATTTGTTTTAAATGTAGCAGCTCCAAAAACACAACCATCTGCCACTCAAATTTCCATGGGAGCTTAGCATGAGTAAGGACGTTATGATTTGGTTTCAAGACCGGCCAGAGATTCATGATGTCCAGGACAGGCAATTGTGTTCATTATTTCAAGCCACGTAATATATACCGTGGTGATGTTTAACAGGAAATGTTAGGACCAGAATGTGGGCTTCAGAAAGTCTGCTAAAGCAAGGTCACTCTCTCTCTCTATTAGTCTGTGTTGTAAATGCTTGAACTATGTACAGCAGATGTTCAAACTGGGTAAGTGATGCATTGACTAGTGCCCTTTAATGGCTGGCCTAAAGAGAATAAAAGCCCCCCTCCTGACAGCTAATGAACATTCTCTTTGAGCTCCGTTGGTACAGAGCTGTGGTTCTGGAGCTAAGGATTCTGGTCCCACAGAAATCAATGGCAGTTTTGCCCCAGCAAGGATTTGCCCATGTTGAACTCACTCTGGCAATTCATGTACACCACGTATGCAGTCACACGTGTTTGTAAATGTAATGTGTAGCATCACATGCTGTAGGATTGGTGACACATGACTTATCTCCCTTGCAGACTCGGAGCCTTGCACCCCTGACACCCCATCTGCCACTGCCTCACCATCATCCTCTGAAGAACATGGGCCTTCCACAGCTCCATCGTCACCATCCCCCTCTTGTGAGCCTGGCGCCTCGTCGTTTTCACCACCATTATCTGCCTGCATCTCAACCTTCCATCCTGAACTGCCTCCTATTCCACCACCAGCATCTGCCTCCCCTGCCACCCTGCACCCTGGACTTTCCCCTGTCCCACCACTGCCTGCTTCTAGCTCATCCCTACACCCTGGAATTTACTCACCAGCAGCCGTCTCACATGCCAATGCCACTCACCTTATCGATTGGTTGCCCTACCTTGCCTCAGGAACATCCGCCACCGTCCGGGGGACAGAGGAAGAGCTGCCGCACACAGGGACAGGCCCCACCGAGAACGTGAAAAGGTGTGGAAGTGTGCCTCTGCGTGTTTATGGGGAGGGAGATGATCAGGCGGGATGTGTGGAGGAGCTGCCTCCTGAGACTGTTTGCTCATCTCCGGCTGCCCACAGCAAGCCCTCCAGTTCTGAGCAGGCATCAGTGAGTGTAGGAGACATACTGTCAGAGTTGCGGATAATGAACAGTCACCTTTCTATCATAGCTCGAGCCCTCAGCCAGTTAGCATCATCCTTTGCACCCCAGCAGGATTCCACAGATGCCCCAGCTCCTTAGGGCACTCTTCACTGCACAGTTAACCCGAGCTCTTACCTGGGTTTGGAGGTGCTTCCAGCCTGGGCTAGCTTACCTGGCTGGGGGTGGGTTTGGGTCAGAGCCCAAGCTCTGCTTTAACTCAGGCTGAACACACCCACCTTGCAATGAGGCAAAATCACTTGGATGCTGCTAGTCCTCCAATGGTCTTCTGATAATTCCTCCCGGAAGGGCAGACAAGTTCTCCCACAACTGACACAAGTGACTGGGAAAGAATCCTACAGCAGTGGCTCTCAACCTTTCCAGACTACTGTATCCCTTTCAGGAGCCTGAGTTGTCTTGCGTACCCCAAGTTTCACCTCACTTAAAAATGACTTGCTTACAAAATCAGACATAAAACTACAAAAGTGTCACAGTCCACTGTTACTGAAAAATTGCTGACTTTCTCATTTTTACCATATAATTATAAAATAAATCATCTGGAATATAAATATTGTACTTACATTTCAGTGTATAGTATATAGAGCAGCATAAACAAGTCATTGTCTGTATGAAATTTTAGTTGGTACTGACTTTGCTAGTGCTTTTTCCGTAGCCTGTTGCAAAACTAGGCAAACATCTAGATGAGTTGATGTACCCCTGGAAGACCTCTGCATACACCCAGAGGTAGAGCCCTGCGCAAATACAAATTTATACCCCCGGATGCAGATATCTGTGGGTATAAATCGGTATCCGTGGAACTGCAGGGCTCTCCCGGGAACCACAGCGGTGAAAGAAGCAGAACGTGGGGCCGACAGCTCCTCCGGTGTGGCTGTACTGCCCCACATCCCCGCCCCTGTCTCTTCCACACAGATCTCTGCATCTCCTGTCTGGGGGTGTGCGCGCTGCCTGTATACAACAGCATGACCTAGGGACAGCTGCTGGTGAGCTTGGTGCCTGCCCCAGGGGGCGGGGCTGAGGACAGTACAGCTGCACTGGAGGAGCTGCCGGCACGGGGTGCTGGCTCCTGGGAGCGGCGACCCCGCATTCTGCTCCTTTCGCCACTGCAGTTCCCAGGACAGCCCTGCAGTTCCACGGATACTGATTTATATCTGCAGATATCTGCATCTGCGGGGATAAATGTGTATCCGCGCAGGGCTCTACCCATGGGTACACGTATCCTTGGTTGAGAACCAGTGTTCTAGAGTGTCTCAGCTCAAAGAGCCATGGGACATGCATCTAGACGCACATAGGTGAGTGCAGAAAGACTGAAGTCACACTGTAATTTGCATATGGCTTTGCTGTGGGAATGCTTGCACTTGGGCTAGGCTAACCCAGGTGCCAATCCCCTGAGTTAATTGTGCAATGAAACCATATCCTTAGTGACAAACTTTAGGTCAGTTCATTGTACTTACAATGGTTTCTCATGTACATGTTGGCTAGGGAGTGTCATTGATGTAGACGGTGAATGGTAAATAGATCTTGTACATGCCCAAGTGTTCTGTAATTGTTTGCTATGTCCCGATACCTACCATGTCTCCGTGGTTGTTGGTTTTTCCCCCTCCTTGTAAATTGTAAATTGCTGCATATAGAAAATTGTTTTGTATTGTTAATAAAATTGTTTATATTTGTTATAATCCTGTCATGTGTCGTCACTCCCAAGTCTATCACCAGAGTCCCACCACAGTGCACATGAATTAATAATACCTAGCCCCTATACTGTGCTTTTCATCTAAAGATCTCCACATGCATTACAAAGGAGGCAAGTATAATTACTCCCTTTTCACAGATGGGGAAACCGAGGCAAGGGGAGGTTAAGTGACTTGCCCAAGATCACCCAACAGGCCAGTGGCATAGCCAGGAATAGCACCCACATTTCCTGAATCTAAGAGCAGTACCCTGTATAATACTATGGGGCTTCTCTGTGTGCTAGTAACTCAGGGAGAGACACACTGTCCTTGGAAAGCAGGAGGGCCATGGGCAGACTCAGAGTCTGCTAGGCAACCAAGAGGGAGAGATACTATTTTGAGCAATTGCGGCCCCTGTCGGCTCAGGGGAGGATAGCAGGATGCCTGGAGAGCCACCAGTGCCCCTGCCCAGAGGAAGAGCAATGTCTGAGAGAAAGGAGGGGATTAGAGTCAAATGATTGACAAGTCTGGGCAGAAGAGCTAGCCTGACCAATAAGGGAGGTCCTTGGTGAGGTGACCGCACCCGGGAGCACTGTGAACGGGGAGAAGCCATTTTGGAGGAGTCTGGAGCCAGCCACTGAAAGGGAAGGGCTGGCTGTGGGGTGAGCTTGCGAGTCCCCGGCCTGCATGCAGGGTTTCTGGCCTCTGGTAGCAATATCCCGCAGCTTCATGCTTCCCCTGTGCAAGGTGAGTCCCAGTTTATAGAGTTTTGTTGGGAAAACTCCCTACCCACTCAGGTTGAGTTTGTCCTTCAGCTCCCTAGATAAAATCAGTCTCCAAGTGGTAAGCTTGGTGCTCTGCTCTAGCTGCTAGTTCAGGGCTGCCCGCCTCCTGTAAGTGTATCTGAGTGGTAGGGTAGGAGATCAGGATTTTAGTATAGCTATGGTAATCTGCACCTGCTCCCTGCATCCCTGTATGGGGAGGGGAAATCTTAGGAACAGAAGCAGTGTGATTCCTGTATGAAGAGGATTTCTGGAAGCAGAGACAGTCAGTCCCTCTGCAGAAGCTGTGGAGTGCAGATTCATCTCTGAACCTGAAGATCTTTTGCGGAATTGTGAGTATACCATCTTTTAGTTATATAGTCAGGGAAACTAGTCAGATGTTTCAGGAGACTCTCTATTCCCTAAGCTGCGTTCTGAATCATAGAATATCAGGGTTGGAAGGGACCTCAGGAGGTCATCTAGTACAACCCCCTGCACAAAGCAGGACCAATCCCCAACTAAATCATCCCAGCCAGGGCTTTGTCAAGCCTGACCTTGTGACCTTTGTGAAGCCAGGAGGTATGGGTTTGGGGATTGTATTACCTGCTGCCTATTAAACCTGTGGAGGACTTACCATCTTATCCCATGTGTGACTTTTTTAGGCTGTAGTGAACCAAGTCAGCCAAGTTGCTTATTGCTGCTACATAAGATATCATCATTACAGGTCACCAAAGGCTGCTACGAAGTACACGTAGCAACAGGACACTCACTTTTACTTTTCCTGTATCTGCTCATGTGACTGGGGAAATGCATGGATATTTATCAGCATGGGCACCGGGGACCCTGAGAATAGAGTTTTACCCTGTTATGTTATGTTTACTTCCTGTTTAATATAATTACTTTGTTGAATACACTGTGTGTGATTGTGTTAATTCTTGGGCATCTCCAACTATGTGGCAAATAAGTGGGGGTTACCCCGTAGTAAGAATTTTCCTTCCAAGCTGCCCTGGTGATCCTGCCAGGAAGGAGCAAGGAAAAAAAAAAACGGAAAATTAGAAACAAAAAATTTCAGTTTTCAAAAATCAAAACAAAATCAAAATTTTTGATTTTGTTTTGTTTTGTTTAATTGAAAAACTGGAGATATCCATAAAAGTTAGAGTGAAATGAAATGTTTTAGTTTATTTCAAAATGTTTCATGGGAAATACATTTATCTACCATCACTAATTCTTTCCTTATCTGAGACGTTACACATACACATAAGCATGTTCCTAGTGGCAATAGGTCATTTTACCATGTGAATCTCTGCTTCAGAGAGAAGATAATTTGGGTCTGAGGACAGTGCAGTACTAGAACAGTATGCCAGGGTGTTGCAAGAACACTCAGTAATGTGCTACTGGTTTTCTCAGAGTCACAAGCACATTTTTAAGAGTCCAAATTTTTCTTGCAATGAAAGATCTAATGAATCTTTGGGTTTCATTACAATTCCCTTCTGAGGAACCCAGGGAGTACCCTTGCTACCACTACAATTTAAGAATTATTGATGTCCCTATTACTTATAAAAGCTGTGTTAGTAAAAGCAGATGTATTCTCCCAGTCCTGCTGCTCTATTGAGGTACGCAGGTCTATTTCTGTCCCCCCCCCCCCCATGAAGACCTGCTTGATTTGGGAGGAGCCAGTGTCTCTTTTCTGCCATCACTAAATCAAAACGTCTGTGGACCCATTGCTGATGCTTGTAGATCTCCCTAGAATTCAAAGGCACCATATCCAGTGGGTACAGGGCTCAGCCCTTGTCATGATATAATCCCAGATGTTTAGTTACCACATCTAAGAGCCTATAACTGGCATCATCCTATTTGTGTCCATACAATAGATTACTTTACAGTTGCAGTTATTTTCCCAAGCTGGGGTTTTATAGGAATGTGTCTACAGTTGATGGCACCTGGTGCAAATGCTAAGTGAACTGTTTCATGAAACTTCCTCATGGATGGCTGTTGATTCTGTGATTCTCTTTGAAAATAAATATTTTGACTAGATCTCCTGAGAACAACACAGGAAGATGATCTAGCCCTTAGCAGATGGGTTATTTCTTATCATGCCTCTTAAAAGGTCCAAAATTTGAATATATTTTCCCCCCAAACTTGAATATTTAAAACATTAACTGGTCGGACTGTGCCGTAGGCTGTGTCTCTAGAGTGCCCCCATGAGGTGGGGATGTGCGCTTCCTCTGTCCCCAATGCCTTTCTCTGGCTGCCGGTGTTACGACAGAGGTGGTCTGCCATGGGAATGTCTCTCTCTGGGGTATGAGTCTCAGGGGACCATTCTTCCCCTCCCCTTTTGGAGCTTTTCAGTAGTCCAGATGCAAAGATACTGTAACAGTCCCGTTGTCTCCCAGCCAGTCCAAATTCAAGGCTAATGGAATCATAGTCTCTGAGGAAGGTCTGCATCTCTAACACCCTGTCAGTCAGAGGGGCCAGGCTGAGCCTTCCAGGCTTGAAGAGAGCAGGGGTGGGGGAAGAGTAACTAGAGAAACCAGGCAGCAGAGAATCCTCTGCAGCTTTCCTAGTCAGTACAGTCCCCACTCTGTGAGTTTTAGGAGCTCTGAAGCTATTTCTACTCTATGAACAAGGGTGTGATATCCCTGCTCAGGTATACATACAGTAATACCACTTAATAGCCAATCTAATAATAACAACTTACAGTTAATGGCAAGATATCACCAGGAACCAATCCGCTCCCATTAACATCAATGTTA
Organism: Trachemys scripta elegans; assembly: GCF_013100865.1. Classification (NCBI taxonomy): domain Eukaryota; kingdom Metazoa; phylum Chordata; order Testudines; family Emydidae; genus Trachemys; species Trachemys scripta. The sequence continues at coordinate 188,986,296 of NC_048300.1, read as the reverse complement.
ATGGGATTCATATATTGGAACAGACATGCCACTTATTAGCAACCCATTTAGAGGAGAGGTCCTACCTGTCATCAGTTTCCTGGCATTGAGCATGTGCCACTGAGCACTTCCGTCATGGGTCATGGCTTCCAAATATGCGGACCTCTCCCATGCTGCTAAAGTTTGAGTTCTGGGGGCCCTGTGTGAGACTGGTGGTAAGCAAGTGTGAGTAGTCACAAAGTTTGGCATCTCAAAGTCAATTGTTTCACACATTCTGAAGAACAAACCTCACATTCAGTAGCACGGGAGCAGCACAAACTCAGACCACAAGTATCAGCCTGAGGGAAAGGAGGCAGATATTGGTGAATCCCTGGGGTTCTGGTATCAGCATAAGCTTGGCCAAAGTGCTCAACTCTCCGGGCCAGTGCTGAAACAGAGAGCAACTCTGCAGGCAGCGGAGCAGAGGAAGGAGTTCAACCCTTCAGACAGCTGGCTCTATGGTGGGAAATATAGGGGCCAGGGTATTGGAGGTCAGGCCATCAGGAGCCTGGAACCAAAGCCAGGGTCAGAGTTGGTGTCAGAGTCAGCTGCTGAGCAAACAGACAGAGCCAGAAACAGAGTCAGGAGCCAAGCCAGGAGTCAAAGCCAGAGTCAGTATCACGGGTAAAAGCTGGAACCAGGGACAGACACGGGAGTGGGATGAAAAGGACAGGAACAGTCAGGAAGAGAGGGCTCAAGAGTCAAGCAAGTAGGCAGGGCCTATAGTAGCAGCCAGCCCAGGATTCCTCTAATTGCTCATACAACTTCCTGTGCCTCTTTGTGATTTAAGTAGACACTGGACATCTCCCCCAATCAGAAGCTTCGAGGGCAGGGACCTTTGTGAGCTAGAGCTTCATTGGCTCCCTGCTCCACTAATTCAGGCAAGCTGCTGGGTGGTGGCTGTGGTCTGAGCATTGCCTAGGGCCCTGCAGGCCTGCCCGGCCTCCCTCCTGGAAAGCCCAGTGAATGTTGCTTGCTGTGAGAAAATAAGACACTGACCTTCTGGCAGCTACTGAATGACAGTTTGCTGAAAGAAGGGTTTGTAGGAGAGAAAAAAGCTATGGACCACATTGTGTTGCTGCAGTACGCAAACTGGAATGGAGAAATAGCCTCTTATGTTGATTGGAAAGAACAAATGCTCTCATTCTTTTCCTAAGGAAAGTTGTCCATGATCTACAGAAGCTCAGCAAATGCCTAGATGACAAATTTGTTCTGTGACAAGTGGCTTAAGATCCGGAACAGAGAGCTGTGCTTACAAGACTGCTATGTGTGCCCGTTGATTGACAATTGCCTAGCTCATTATGCTAATATAGTGCCTCCAAACAAACCTCAGTCATGCAGCTGATGGACATGGGTGTCATTAAAAGTCACTGCCATGCTCATCTTAATGCGCCTCTTTTGATGCTGATTCAACCCTACAACTCGGATTGATGCACTTCCTCTTGCTAATGAGTCCTGGACTGTTATTCTCCCCATGACTAACTGCTTCAGAAAGGGAAGGTTTGCAGAAGCAAGAGAAAATGCTGGCCTGGTAGACCTTGATATGCTAGTCGATGTTTCAGTCCCTGAAAATCTAACAGCACAGGAATTTGAGACCATTCTTGTATCTGACTGTTGTTTGCACATGGAAAGTGAGCTCACGGATGCAGAACTTCTAGAAACAGTAGTGTCTGTAAAGTGTCTACATGCTGATGAACCACAAAGAACACAGGAAGATAATGCATCAGATGATAAACTTGAAGAGCCTTCAGTACAGAACAGTCACATATGGCGGACATTTTCCACAGGATATGCCATAATTGTGCCTTTGAGAAAGGTTATGAGATTGTGTGCAAAATTGAGAAGGATTACAAGTGAAGGTAGCAAGACACAGAAAGCAGAAAACATGGGAGAAATGTTCTTCTTTAAAACTTTTTAATTTTTTTTTTTTTTTTTTTTTACATTTTAAACAAGTAAAAAGTGCTTTATTCCGTGTGACACATGAGGAGCGCTAACTGCCAGTACAGTACTGTTCAGCATGCCAAGACATTATGCTGTAAGTGTTTTATATGTTTTCTTTGGTGCTTTTAAAATGCTTTTTCTTTATAGAATTGTGTGCTGCTGTAGTCTTTGTGATACATAGCAAGCTGAGATTTCCCATGTTTGCTCTAAGCATTGTATCCATTTCTGTGTGTCACAATTAGTTTTCTTCTTTAGTTCATTGTATCGAACTGAAAGTTAATAAAAAAATTCACTTTACAGTGTATCATTGTTCCATGCTCATATTTCAATGTATCCCCCTGAAAACAGTGCCTTCTGCTTATTGTCAACTTCCAGATCACAGCAACTTTCTGTTGGGAACCAAGAGCTTGCTTGTAAGTGGAATCCACTTTACTCTCACTAGCTCAGCTGAACATGAAAGTGGTCTAGCAGCTCATCTCAGAGCTTCTGAGTCAGAAGAAACCCCAGTGTGGCTGCAGATAGTATACTGGCCCAGCATCTGTGAAGATTATGTGTCTATGGCAGTGTATGGAATATAAACTGCTATTCCACTGGTAAAAAGCATCATAATCCCTAGTTTAAGGGATTGGCAATAAAACACAGGGCCCTTCATCTCTAGGTCACCCAGTGAAATCCAGCTCCAGTTGCTAGTGACTAAAGGTTTTGACTCTTCGATGGGTGTTCAGCACCTACGTAAAATGAACTAATGTCTCAATCCAGTTCCTGCTAAACTACCTACAAATTCCCTCCCATGAACTTTTCCCTATGACGCTCTTACACAGTCCACAGCCTAATTTCATTCCTAGTTGTGAAGCACAAAATCAACAGTCGGTATAGTGGCAGAGATCTCTAATGAAATTAATGAAGCTGCTTGGGATTTCTACTAAAAATGTCAGAGGGCTTCTGTGAGCTTCCTGAAGATTAATAGATTCCAAGGTCAGAAAGGGCCGTTGTGATAATCTAATAATCTGGTGTCCTGTATAACCCAAGCCTTTGAATGTCCTCAACGTAATTCCTAGAACATATTGTTTAGAAAACATCCAGTCTTGATTTGAAATGGTCAGTGATGGAGAATCCACTGCAAACTCCAGTACATTGTTCCAATGGTTAATTATACTAATGCTTAAAAACGTACACCTTGTTTCCAGTCTGAATTTGTCTAGCTTCAGCTTCCAGCCACTGGGCCATGTTGTACTTTTGTAGGCTAGACTGAAGAGGCCATTAACAAATATTTGTTCCCATGTAGGTACTTATAAACTGTGATTAAGTCACCCCTTAACCTTCTCTTTGTTAAGTTAAATAGACTCAAGGAGCTCAATCTATCACTATAAAGGTTTCCTAATCCTTTAAGCATTCCTATGGGCTCTTCTCTGAACTTTCTCCAATTTACTAACATCCTTTGCACTATGGACAAGACTGAGTGTCTTATTCTAAAATATAAGCTCTAGCTCAACCAGAAATTGTGGGCTTGGTGCAGGAATTGATGAAATTCTAGGGCCTGTGTTATGCAGGAGGTTAGACCAGGGGATCATAATGGTCTTAAAAATCTACGAATATACCATGTGAACTTTTCCATTGAGAATGGCTCTGCTGATCAGATGTTCCACACATACACTGCACAGAGCTATTTGGTGTTCATGGCTGACTCTAGATTGGTGCAACATCTAAATATCAGATTCACTTGTGCCCTCTGCTTGATTTATCCGTCGCTGGGATAGTGGAATGGAAAACTCATGAGCATGGAATCAATCGCAGAACCAAAAACCTCATGCTAAAGCTAATCTCCAGCCCTGTCTCTTCTCATGGGGTGAGGAGAATGATTCTGCTACTCTAGAGCTTTCCTTTCCTTTTTCTTGTTTCTGAGGTGAAGCTCCTCAGAAAGTGGAACTGGAAGCTTAGCAACTTTATGCTGTGCCTGATCCATTCACTCAGCTCCTAGTATTCCAGTGGGAGTTATTGCAAGCAGGTAGTGGGCTGTACATAATGTATTAGGCTGGTCTACACTAGGGGGCAGGGGATTGATCTAAGTTACGCAACTTCAGCTACGTGAATAACGTAGCTGAAGTCGACGTACTTAGATCCACTTACCGTGGTGTCTTTACTGCGGTAAGTCAACGGCTGATGCTCTCCCGTCGACTCCGCCTGTGCCTCTCGCCCTGGTGGAGTACCTGAGTCGACAGGAGAGTGCTCGGCAGTTGATTTATTGCGTCTAGACTAGATGTGATAAATCGACCCCCGCTGGATCGATCGCTGCCCGTTGATCCAGCGGGTAATGTAGACGAGCCCTTAGACTGCAACTTGAGAAGGTAGGAGAAATCACAGGTTGACTCAATAGGAACTGGAGGAGGCATGTTTTTTCACTTTGTTTTAGGCAGTGTATATTGTTTTACTAATACTTGTATACACTTTCACTGTAGCTACATTCAGATCCTCCAGTAAAAATAATTAAAACAAGAACCAGTGCTGGGTATGAATTCCTGAAGCATTAGTCCATCTGAAAGCTGGCAGCACACTGTGCCTGGAAGTGGGCTCAGTCCTAGGGATAAGATGGTTATTCAGTGTTTTTGTCTGTGAAGTATAATGCAGGTACAGACTGCAGGAGCCCTGTCTCAGCCCACAAAGTAACATGGCCTGCACGCCTTCAGCCTCCCATTAGAGCTTTCACCACAGCGTCTTTCAGATTTATTTGAGCTTCTGTTTAATTTAATTCAGATTGTGAGCAGTTGGCCAGGCCACCCATGTCAGAATATGGGCGGCCTGCACGTCTACAGGGACAAATCCCGACTCCTGGGCAAAGCCCAAGCCAACAGACTTTGCAAAGGACTTCTCTGTGGGCATCTGGGGATAGAAGATCCTACCCCTCAGGCTACAGAACACCAGTAGGGTCAGTCTACTGCAGCTGCAGGCAGGCGTTGTTGATCCAGTGCGTAAACCTTCCCTCAGCCTCTGCCCCAGGGAACAGAGAGTCACTATGGAGCTGCTGTGCAGCATACCAGGGTGATGGACTTCCCCCTACTCAGCCTGCCAGTGAGTGAGTCGCCTCATGTCATGCCAGTTCTCTCTCTTTATGATGTATCCCATTCACCTGATAATGAAACTCTCCTCCTCACTTGGCCAGGAAAGATTAGGCAATATTGTACTTAAACCAATGATGTCACCACCACCCCTTCAAGAGAAAAGGGACTAAGACAATGCAATTGGTGCTTGGGCTAAGGAGAAAAAGGTGAGCAAGACATTCTGGGCCAGAGCTGGTATAAACTGGTGAGGTCCACTGGGTTCTTTCTTTCTTTCTTTCTTGTTACCTGTAGGCCTCTATTAAAGAGCGTCTGTTTAATTTAAATCCTTTTTGTTGATTTACGCTGAAAATACATTCTTCATCTCAACTGAGTGGAATTCAATGGTATGAAAGTTCAGCTCAGAGGAAGATCATACGACAACCTCTTGCTGGATTTTGTTTCAAAGAGTATGTCAAAAATAGTCTGGCCAGAAATAGTAACTTTTCTCTGCAGCTTTTGTTTGAGGAAGTGCTTCACAGTTAGCTGGGATTGCTTGCTGTATTTTGTATATCATACACTCTGATAAACAGGAAACAGGATGATCTGAGTAATTATAGGCCTGATGTCGATCCCAAGCAAGATGATGGAGCAGCTGATACGGGACTCAATTAATACAGAATTAAAGGAGAGTAATGTAGTGGACTCCAGTGGCACAGTGGGTTAGTGTACAGTACTTATAGAGCAGTGATGCTGAGGTTGAGTTCAAACCTCATCTGGAGTGCTAGGTTTTCTTTAAAGTGGGGAGAGATAGCTCAGTGGTTTGAGCATTGGCCTGCCAGGGTTGTGAGTTCAATCCTTGAGGGGGATCTGGGGCAAAATCAGTACTTGGTCTTGCTAGTGAAGGCAGGGGGGGCTCGACTTGATGACCTTTCAGGGTCCCTTCCAGCTCTATGAGATAGGTATATCACCATATATTTTTATTTTTAGTTAATACAAATCAACATGGGTTTATAGGAAATAGATCCTGTCAAACTAACTTGGTATCTTGTTTTTGGATGAGATGACCAGTTTGGTTGACAAAGATAATTGTGTTGAGGTAATATACTTAGACGTCTGTAAGGCATTTGACTTGGTACCACACCACATTTTGATTAAAAAACTGGAACAATATAAAACAAACATGGCACACATTAAATGGATTAAACATGACTAACTGATAGGTCTCGAAATGTAATTGTCAATGGGGAAACCTCATCATGCATGTGTGTTTCCAGTGGAGTCCTACAGGGATTGGTTCTTGGCCTCTACACGATATAAAATTTTGATCAATTACCTGGAAGAAAATGTCAAATCATCACTGATGAAGTTTGCAGATGACATAAAAATTGAGGGAATAATGAAGAGGACAGGTCACTGATTCAGGGCAATCTGGATCATTTGGGAAATTGGAGCAAGCAAACAATATGTGTTTTTATATGGTTAAATGTAAATTCATACATCTTGGGACAAAGAACGTAGGCCATACTTACATGATGGGGGACTCTATCCTGGGAATCTGAAAAAGATTTGGGGGTCATCATGAATATCAGCTGAACATGAGCTCCCAGTGTGCTGCCGTAGCCAAAAGAATTAATATGATCCTAGGATATATACACAGGGGAATCTCAAGTAGGAGCAGAGAGATTATTTTACTTCTGTATTTGGCACTGGTACAACCACTGCTAGAATACTGTGTCGAGTTCTGGTGTCCACAATTCAAGAAGGATGTTGATAAATTGGAGATGATTCAGAGACAAGCCCCAAGAAGAAAACATGTCTTATAGAAAGAGACTCAAAAAGTTTGCTATATTTAGCTTAACGAAGAGAAGGATATGGGGTGATTTGATTTCAGTCTATAAGTATATGGCACTACTATTTAATTGGCTCTACTTTTCAATCTATCAGAGAAAGGTATAACACAATCCAACAGCTGGACATTGAAACTAGCCAAATTCAGACTGGAAATAAGGTGTAAATTTTTAACAGCGAAAGTAATTGAAATGGCAGAGATGCTTAATGACTTCTTTGTTTCGGTCTTCAACGAGAAGTCTGAAGGAATGCCTAACATAGTGAATACTAATGGGAAGGGGGTAGGTTTAGCGGATAAAATAAAAAAAGAACAAGTTAAAAATCACTTAGAAAAGTTAGATGCCTGCAAGTCACCTGGGCCTGATGAAATGCATCCTAGAATACTCAAGGAGCTAATAAAGGAGGTATCTGAGCCTCTAGCTATTATCTTTGGAAAGTCATGGGAGACGGGAGAGATTCCAGAAGACTGGAAAAGGGCAAATATAGTGCCCATCTATAAAAAGGGAAATAAAAACAACCCAGGTAACTACAGACCAGTTAGTTTAACTTCTGTGCCAGGGAAGATAATGGAGCAAGTAATTAAGGAAATCATCTGCAAACACTTGGAAGGTGGTAAGGTGATAGGGAACAGCCAGCATGGATTTGTGAAGAACAAATCATGTCAAACCAATCTGATAGCTTTCTTTGATAGGATAACGAGCCTTGTGGATAAGGGTGAAGTGGTGGATGTGGTATACCTAGACTTTAGTAAGGCATTTGATACGGTCTCGCATGATATTCTTATCGATAAACTAGGCAAATACAAATTAGATGGGGCTACTATAAGGTGGGTGCATAACTGGCTGGATAACCGTACTCAGAGAGTTGTTATTAATGGTTCCCAATCCTGCTGGAAAGGCGTAACGAGTGGGGTACCGCAGGGGTCTGTTTTGGGACCGGCTCTGTTCAATATCTTCATCAACGACTTAGATATTGGCATAGAAAGTACGCTTATTAAGTTTGCGGATGATACCAAACTGGGAGGGATTGCAACTACTTTGGAGGACAGGGTCATAATTCAAAATGATCTGGACAAATTGGAGAAATGGTCTGAGTTAAACAGGATGAAGTTTAACAAAGACAAATGCAAAGTGCTCCACTTAGGAAGGAAAAATCAATTTCACACATACAGAATAGGAAAAGACTGTCTAGGAAGGAGTACAGCAGAAAGGGATCTAGGGGTTATAGTGGACCACAAGCTAAATATGAGTCAACAGTGTGATGCTGTTGCAAAAAAAGCAAACATGATTCTGGGATGCATTAACAGGTGTGTTGTGAGCAAGACACGAGAAGTCATTCTTCCGCTCTACTCTGCTCTGGTTAGGCCTCAGCTGGAGTATTGTGTCCAGTTCTGGGCGCCGCATTTTAAAAAAGATGTGGAGAAATTGGAAAGGGTCCAAAGAAGAGCAACAAGAATGATTAAAGGTCTTGAGAACATGACCTATGAAGGAAGGCTGAAAGAACTGGGTTTGTTTAGTTTGGAAAAGAGAAGACTGAGAGGGGACATGATAGCAGTTTTCAGGTATCTAAAAGGGTGTCATAAGGAGGAGGGAGAGAACTTGTTCACCTTAGCCTCTAAGGATAGAACCAGAAACAATGGGTTTAAACTGCAGCAAGGGAGGTCTAGGTTGGACATTAGGAAAAAGTTCCTAACTGTCAGGGTGGTTAAACACTGGAACAAATTGCCTAGGGAGGTTGTGGAATCTCCGTCTCTGGAGATATTTAAGAATAGGTTAGATAAATGTCTATCAGGGATGGTCTAGACAGTATTTGGTCCTGCCATGCGGGCAGGGGACTGGACTCGATGACCTCTCGAGGTCCCTTCCAGTCCTATAATCTATGAATCTATGAATAATTGACCAATGGAACAATTTAGCAAGGATTGTGGTGGATTCTCCATCTCCGACAATTTTTAAATCAAGATGGGATGTTTTTCTAAAGGATCTGCTGTAGGAATTATTCTGGGGAAGTTCTATGGCCTATGTTATACAGGAGATCAGACCAGAGATCATAATGGTCCCTTCTGGCCTTGGAATCTATGAATCTATGATCTATACATTCCATATACCTGCTCAGTCTATTCAGTTTCCTCAGTCTCTCACTACTCTAGAACTAATCTGTACTTGCTGCAGTTCTGAGAGATGTGTTCTTGAAGTTTTTCTTGGATTTTGGTTCTTTTTTAGGATGGAACTGTGACTAAAGCTTCACATTATTCTAATATAGGTCTCATTGAAATGGCCCTGGAAAGGTCTTTATTGCAAATAACTTAAGCTCGTATCTCTTGGACTAAGTCATTGCCATCAGAGATATCACTGTGGGCTGGGTACTGGGGTCCCATTCTCATAACTTCTCCCAGCTTCTGTTGGCTCAGTAAGCAAGCTTCCTGAAATTGTTGGTAAAGACAGGTCTCCTGTCCCATAGGAAATTATGTACATTACCAGCCTGCTGCAGGAACATCTCTCAAAGCAAGCTCCCTTCAATTTGTACAGCAGTCATATTACATTCAACTTAAGATGCTCCCTAGAGTACAATAAAACAGTCTTTCACGCACTCCATCAAAACAGTGTAGTCAGAGTTAGGTCCCTCACTAGCCTGGACTTTTGGGCTAAGTCAGAGAGACCCTTCTCAGTCTGTCCCAGTTTCACCCAGAAATGCCCCATCGGAGGTTGCAGCCAAACCTTTTTATCTTGTCTGCTGAGTCCTTCTAGCCACTGGAGGACCAATTCTGGCTGATCACACCAACAAGTGATCCTGAGCGGCCTTTCTAGGCAGCTTCTGGAGATCTAAACTTGCTGCTCTTTTTTATTTACCCCAAAAGGACACCTGCATTGGATGGGGTGAGCCAAGACAGTGGGGCCTCCAGAGGGGGCACTAAATGCCTGGTACACCCTGTCACACAGCCAGATCATATATGGTCCCACTACCTAAACCTGCTGTGAATTGGAACCCAGGGACCAGTGCTCAGCTGATGTAAAGCAGCATAACTCCATTGGCTTCAATTGACCTCAGTGCAGCTATGGTGATTTACACCAGACGAGGACCTGACCCCCTAAGTTTTACTTGTAAAATGTTGGTGGCATGGCCCGTCACAGAAACAAATAAAGTTTTTACTTTATAAGCTCCATATAAAGTAGCAGAATGTTTATGTTTTACTATAAATGTTATACTCACTATCACTACACAGATATAGGAGCTTGATATCATTATTATTTACTAAGCCCAAGGGGCTTGATTCAGCGGGAATTACTGGCATCCTGTGACTGGAGAACAGGGGCTATGGAGTGGAATAAGTTGTTTAGGGCTGTCCAGGAGGCTTTAAAAAAAAGTAGTGGTATGAAAATGAGCCAAGGAAACTTTTGGCTGAACATCAGAAAAATGTTCCTAACAATGAGGTCTATTAGTCTGTGGAATGGTCTCCCTAGGGAAATGGGGGAAGCTGACTAGACAAAGCAATGAGGAACATATTGTAGGGAGCAAGCCTGCAATGGCAAGATGACCTAATGGTATTTTCCAGCTCTATTTTATATGATTCAGCCTGTACGCGAGTGCACTATATGACTACTGCACTCTGCCACATCAACTACTGCTTTGGGCAGAGCTCCACAAAGCCAGCAGTCAGGGTGGGAAAGGCACCAATGCTTTAACATCTAGACACCTTCAAAGGTTCTGCCATGTGTGGGTTGCTTTTGGTGGGGTTATGAGTATGCACCATTCTTGATTGTGCACCATATTGTCCTATAACTCTGTACATGTCAAATGTAACCTTTTTCATTCTTGAACTATTCTTTGTGTTTTCTTCCTGGCTTTTCTGTGCATTTGTTTACAGCGTTTTTCACACTCAGAAACTATCAGTTCTGATTACAATTTTCCCTGGGGGACTTTGTTAGAGTTTGTCACGCAACAGATTAGAGACAGACTCAAGCTGCAAGTTTCAGAGCCTGATGCAGATTCTCTAACATCTCAAAGTTTGGGAGTGTTCATGTGATAGCTGCCATCTTGGCAGACGTCAGGAGTCAACCAGTGCTCTCCAGAAATAAAAGCATGATCTGCTACAACTTGAGCTAAAGAGGCGAGCCATTCTGTTTCACTGCGGTAACAGACCCACATACTCTGGCGCTCAGGCACAGAAGAGGACATGTAACTTACCGATCTGCAAGTTAAATTCATATACGCGGTTTTAGTTCAGCCATAGTCTTAGTGGCTAACTAATCATGAGGAGATGTTATCATTCTGTTTCCTGAGTATTGCTCTTTTAAACATGAGAAGCCCATCAGCTAGAGCTGGTTGGGGATTTTTTGACCATACTTTAAAAACATTGCTGAGTCACTGAAACCAAAACGTTGCATGAGACAGGATCAGTTCTGCTGAATTTCTTAACTTGAAATTGTTTTGAAAAAAGTTTAGATATTGTTGAAACGCCCTTTGGACATTTTCAAAATGAAAAGCTCTGGTTGTTCTGTTCAAAATGACTTTTTGTTTCAAAATTTTAGTTAACTGGAGTTATCTTTTTTTAAAAAAATGGTCTAAATCAAAACAAAACATTTTGATTGACACAAAATCTTTTTTTTTTTCAAATGGCCAAATCCTTAGTGGAGGATGTAAATTGTTGTGGCTCCATTGAAATCAAGCGGATTTATAATAGCTCAGGATCTGGCCCTGCAAGTGCATGTTTTGGAAAACATAACAGGCCTATTATACAGGCAGGGATCAAATTCAGAGCTGGTCTATACTAAGTGGGCATAACTCGATTGAAGTTAATGGAGATACATTACTTTACACCGAGTCTGAATTTGGGCCACTTGTAAACTTGGGATTCATGTTCTGTTTTCAGCCAGGTTCAGCAGAGTGTGAACTAGAGGGCGTGATTCACACCCATCTCAGAGACATACATGTATGCTCACAAATAGCAATCAAAAGAGCGGTTTGGAGGAAGAGATAAGTAAATCTAGAGTTCACAGATGATCAGCTATGTATTCAATGGAAGCTGACTGCAGAGTATAAAAGTAAATACTCATACTGAATGAGTAAATTGCTGAAAAAAGCTTCTAGAAATTACCTGTGAATGTTTAGAAAGAAATTAACTATCAGTTAGTAAGTAATGACTGATTGGAGAACACATTAGGACAAGGCAGGACTGCAAAGACTTTCTAGTGTCTATGTAGTTGTCATCTATTTAATATCCAACCTTTGTTCATAATAATCCTTTAACAACAGGGACTTTTTAAAAAACATTCCTAGATCTCTCTCTCTCATCCTCCTGCCCCGTGGAAATGCTAAGTTGCGGGGCAAAGTCTGAGAGATTGACTTATATTGGACATTGCACAATATAAACCTTTTTAGTGTTAAAGGGATATAACAGGGGAGTACAAAATGCACAGTGAAATGCCACTTGCTGAAGTCTTTAAAAGCTCTGTTCATTGGCGCAAGTGGCACCTTATTGAATTGGAGCTTAACAAACCAATAAATATAACCCTACTCAGAAAAAAATCATTGTAAACTCTTATTATCCCGACAACAGATGGCCGATAAATTATCGCCCAATAACACCCATCAAGACGTGATCTAAAATATTCCAGATCTCCATTCTCGGAAGGAAAAAAATAGCTTGTCACTCCTCCAATGTCATAATTCTTTTATTTTTTATTATGATCATGTAAAGTTCTAGCCGTTTGGCCAGCACCATCACTGGGCATCTCTTATTCGCACTGTTCACTGGGAGGAAAGTTGTCTACTTTTACAAGAAGGTCCTTTCTATCGTGTCTTAAAGCTGCCAAAGGGAATAATACAAAATTTGGGCCAGAGCCTCAGCTGGTGTTAACCAGCTTAGCCCCATTTAAGTTAATGTACCTGCACTGGTTTATACTAGATAAGGATCTGGCCCTAAACTTATTTGCACAGATCCTCAGATGTTGTAAATTACCATGGCTTCATTGACTGCTCTGGAGATATGACAATTTACACCAGCTGAGGATCCGTCTCCTTGATTCTGGAGAAGACGCTATATTTTCTCTGATCTTTCTTAGGAGCCACAAGATAAATTTCCCCTTCCCTTCCCCCCTGCTTTGCTTTCCCTTTTCTATACAGCAGAATCTGAGTATTACAAACACCTTGGGAACGGAGGTTGTTCATAACTCTGAAATATTCGTAACTCTGAACAAAACGTTGTGGTTGTTCTTTCAAAAGTTTACAACTGAACATTGACTTAATACAGCTTTGAAATTTTACTGTGCAGAGGAAAAATGAGGCTTTTAACCATCTTAATTTAAATGAAAAAAGCACAGAAACAGTTTCATTATCTTGTCAAATCTTTTTTTTTAAACTTTCCCTTTATTTTTTTAGCAGTTTTCGTTTAACACAGTGCTGTACTGTATTTGTTTTATTATTTTTGTCTCTGCTGCTGCCTGATTGCATACTTCCAGTTCCAATATGTGGTTGGCTGATCTGTTCATAACTCTGATGTTCTGAACTCTCAGGTTCTACTGTAGTTCCTTTCTCCACTCTCACAACCATAAATGGAGAAGCTCAATGTACAGAGGGGATAGCAGCAATTAAGAACATAAGAACAGTCATACTGTATCTGACCTCTGGTTTATTTAGCTCTGTACCTGTCTCCAGCAGAAGCCAGTACCAGAGCTTCAGGGGCAGTGTACAGAACAGGGCAATGATGGAGAGCTCCATCCCTGTCTTCCCCTCCTGGCTTCTGGCAGTCAAAAGTTTAGGATTGCCATGAGTGTGGGGTTGCATCCCTGTCTATTTTGGCTAAAAGCCATTGATGGACATATCCTCCATGACCTTAGCTAGTTCTTTTCTGAACCCAGTTATACTTCTGGCCATCACAACATCCCATGGCAATGAGTTCCCCAGGTTAATTTTGTGTTGTGTGAAAAAATACTTCCTTTCTCCTAAGAGAATTGCCTGTGATAGATGGACAGATCACAAATGGTCAGGATCTCAGCTGTGCATCTCATCCGAAAGATGGCATGGGTGGGACCATCAACACCACCGTGCCCCCTAAGAGCACACTGGGGCATAGTATCAGAATCAGTACTAAGTCAGTTGGGGAAGAGTGCCACCCACTGAATCACTGGAGCTGCGGCTACTCTATTCCTTCCCTTTGCATGTCTACAGAATTTCACTCCCTTCTGGTTACAAGTGAAAAACAGAAGAGCACCATTAACGTGGGTCTCCGCCTGAGGAAACCCGCTAAATCGCTCCCCACTGGTCTTAAGACAAATGCCACCTCTTAATAACTGATGAGTGCCAGGAAGCATGACCTAGCATCAGTATTTTCTGCAAGATGACTGATTATTTCTTCTTCCAGGTACAGGTCTTCCATATTGTTCTAAGAGTCTTGCTAGACATAAAGAAGAAATGACCTCCCCTTTCTTCATATTGCAAATAACTTGTTGAAATTATGATTGAAACCATGCGACTGATGCAGCCAGGGTAATGGGGCAGGAGTCTGGCAAGAGGAGTGTGTAGCATGCATCTTCCCCATTATTACAGGTAACTTAAAATTCAGGAAGTTTCAGGAAGCAGAGTATTAGATGCTGACCCCTTCCACGTTGCCACAGGGCAGATAGAGCAGATCTATTAAGCTGCTGTGTGCACAGAGCTCTGTGAGCTACAATTGTCTGGACTGGGATGGGGGATTGGACCATTTGTCTCTTACAGAAAATAATAATGTGAGAGCAGGCAAAAGAGAACTTTTCATCTTTCACATTCCTTAAGTGCAGGATGTTTTCCAAATCAGAGAGCATGTGCTATTCCCTACCTTCTGTTGTATCTTATGATGTGAGTTACTACCATGAAATAACCAACTGAGAGACAATAGTTTTAACATATCAATACATAAACCTCCATAATAGTTGCAATGACATTAAAGTCTATTGATTCATAGATTCTAGGACTGGAAGGGACCTTGAGAGGTCATCGAGTCCAGTCCCCTGCCCTCATGGCAGGACCAAATACTGTCTAGACCATCCCTAATAGACATTTATCTAACCTACTCTTAAATATCTCCAGAGATGGAGATTCCACAGCCTCCCTAGGCAATTTATTCCAGTGTTTAACCACCCTGACAGTTAGGAACTTTTTCCTAATGTCCAACCTAAACCTCCCTTGCTACAGTTTAAGCCCATTGCTTCTTGTTCTATCCTTAGAGGCTAATGTGAACAAGTTTTCTCCCTCCTCCTTATGACACCCTTTTAGATACCTGAAAACTGCTATCATGTCCCCTCTCAGTCTTCTCTTTTTCAAACTAAACAAACCCAATTCTTTCAGCCTTCCTTCATAGGTCATGTTCTTAAGACCTTTAATCATTCTTGTTGCTCTTCTCTGGACCCTCTCAAATTTCTCCACATCTTTCTTGAAATGCGGTGCCCAGAACTGGACACAATACTCCAGTTGAGATCTAACCAGCGCAGAGTAGAGTGGAAGAATTACTTCTCCTGTCTTGCTCACAACACACCTGTTAATACATCCCAGAATCACGTTTACCTCAGACCATTTCTCCAGTTTGTCCAGATCATTTTGAATTATGACCCTGTCCTCCAAAGCAGTTGCAATCCCTCCCAGTTTGGTATCATCTGTAAACTTAATAAGCGTACTGTCTATGCCAATATATAAGTCGTTAATGAAGATATTGAACAGAGCCGGTCCCAAAACAGATCCCTGCGGAACCCCACTTGTTATGCCTTTCCAGCAGGATTGGGAACCATTAATAACAACTCTCTGAGTATGGTTATCCAGCCAGTTATGCACCCACCTTATAGTAGCTTCATCTAAATTGTATTTGCCTAGTTTATCGATAAGATGGCTTAAATGGAGGAGTAGATGCCTCTCTGAAAATTCCTCAGCAAAAACATTTGAATGTCAGAGAAATAACATTTATTCTGTGTGTATGAGCATGCGTGTGTCTATATATAAAGAAACTTTAAGAGGTGTGGTTATCACAAGACCATTACACCTCTATGGAATTAAAGTTAACAGACTGAATCTTGCAGCTCCATGCACATAGTATGAAAGTATAGCTAATGTGTATCCTATTAAAATATTAGGTTACAGTTTCACCACCAGATTTATTCTTATCTCACATCCATTTTATCTCAGTGTAACTCCATTGACTTCAGAATTAATTCAGGAATTACATGTGATTTACACTGGTGGAAGCAAGAGCAAAACCAGGACTGTTCTTTGTTGGCTAAATTCTGAGCTCTTTACGTGGCTGTTACTCAGTTCTTATTCAGATAAAACTTGTATGAGAGTCAATGGGACTTTTATCTGAGTAAGGAATTTTTCCTACATGTCTGAAAGGAGCATTTCCTCACCAAAGAGAGCCGATTCTAACTGTTTGTGCTTCCCATATCTATCTATCTATCTATCTATCTATCTATCTATCTATCTATCTATCTACCTATCTATCTATAGTAGGATGATAGGCTCCTGATGTTTAAAAGCACAACAGCAAGGCCCCAGGGTGTCATCTTAAAATAACCACACTCCCAATTTTGTGTTTTGCTTCATTATTTTATGTTTAGATTCATAACAATATACCATTAAAAAGTGCCTGTTGTCAGGCCCGGCTGCCTCTGCCAATCCTGAACATGCAATTACACTAACAGAAAAGCCAGGAACTATTCCACCACCCACATGCCAAAATTAACCAACCACAGTAAAAATCAAGGCCAACAACACTCCCCTCCCAAACATGGGCCCCTCCTTCCACTCTGCCAGTAAATAAATAGGCTTTATAGCATGGCCTGAAGGTCAATACATTAAGAATATTTCAGACTAAGGTTCCAAAACTGAGGGCCCTTTAAAGATAATGCACGGCTGGCAACCATCTCTCCCTTATAGTGAGAGAGCGTCTATCTTGAGCATTTCTGTTAATTGCAGTCTGACTCAAACAGTAGATCAGGCTGGCTTGGGTAAAACAGAGGACAGGGTGGGTTATCTCAGCATGCTGAAAGCACCGTAGACCCTACCTTTTCAGTAAATCCCCTACTAGCTCCATATACAGGTGAGACAAGAAGGAACCTTTTGAACTCTGCACAGCAGCACCTTTAGAAATAAAGAACAATTGCCCAGGGCCACGCTTTGGGAACACACAGTAAGAAGGGAGTGGAACCACATGAGATAGATCTAGCAATATCAGCATGGGTAGCTAATATTCACCCATCACCAGGAGAAGATTATATACCAATATGACCAGTGCATTGTCTGCTCCACACCCAGGTCTGACAAAAGCCAGGGAGACGGGAGGAATCGAGGTACTCTGAGAACATACTCTAGAACCCTGAACACAAAGGGAAGATTAGACACTGGGAAATGATTAGATAGATTACTGGTGTCAAGAAGCCACAGGACAGAAGCAATCTGATAAGTATTCTGATTCCATTAGCCTTCAAGAGGGTACCATTCAAACATGTCCCTTGCCCCAACAGGGCTGGTTTGCCCCAACTTCAAAACACAGGACGTAATGGTTGATCCTTGACATTGGCCTAATTTTCAGCTGTCTAACTTCCAATCCCAGCCCCACCAATAGATTGAGAATGTGACCAGCTATGTGAGTTAAGTGAGTTAAGTTGGGAGCTGCCTGGAATATTCCCAGGGTCATCACGGTGGCTATGAGATCCTGAGCTGATTCTCAAGATTTGTTATGCATCACATTGCTTTTCATCTGAGTTCCTCTTCTCTGCAGAGAGCAGCTGCAACTCCACTTAGCTCCTGGAAAGAAATAGTTCAAAAGCAGCTGAAGGATGCATGAGGACTCTGAGGCTGGCTTGATATGGAAGGGCTATGTGAAAAAGCCTGTGTTATAGTAGGTATTTGTTTGCACACAATAATTGTCCTGGGTAAAAAAACTGCCAATTCAGCATTCATTGGGCTACATTCATGCTAGATTCTAGACCTGGCAGATACCCCTAGCCATATAATATCTGCTGGGGTGGCAACGAAGTTGCAGCGGCCCTAACTTTTTCTGAGTTGGGCAAAGGATTAGGAGGATAATGTCACCTGGAAAGTTGCTATGGAGAGGTTTGGCCAGGGAAAACAATGTGCTGATTCAGTACAGCCTCTCAGCACACTGTACAGTGGGACTGGAGGATTTGAAAGCTGCTCCCACCCAGTGGAAACCCAAAGGAAGAGCCGTGTGCACTCCCTGGGTAGAATTTCCACTGGGATGCAGGAGTCAGGCTGGAACATGGAAGTGTAAACTGTACATCGCTATGCCAAATTCAGTAAATTTGGACCAATCCCATCAGCATCAAAGGCCTTTGTCTCAGAGGGCCTGCAGCCATACCACCTTCCACTGGAATTTTGCCATATCTCACGAACTAAGGAGGAGTACGGTACTTGGATGGGAGAAACACAAGGAAAATCTGGGTTGCTGGGTGAAGCGGCATGAGTGATTCAGTGTGGTACTCTTCTCCTTGAATTAGTACCGATCCAGTGCTCCAGCATAATACAATGGGGCCCTGTGCTGCTGGCGGAGTTGTTCTTTGGATGAGATATTAAACTCATAAAACTCAGAGGAGGTCCTGAACACTTGTGGTCATTAAAGATCCCATGACTTTTTGCAATGGCTTTGGTGTCCTGGCCACATTCCAACTTGGAACACTTTGTCTAGCTAAACTCCCCACACAGTTTCTATTTATGAATGTATCCTTCACTTCTAATCCTAAAATGGTGTGTAATTTTGATGATCCTTGTTAAACTGCCATTGCATTTCATTCCAGACATGGCCAAAGTGGATAAATAATAGTAATGATAATAATTAGTGAGGAAGTGAAGCGTCTGTGTAGCTTGTATACAAGGCTCAGAAAAATGTTTTGGGTTGAAAAATGCTATATAGATGGAAGAAACTATTAAGTCTCTTCTTGGGTTTCTAAGAACTGTAGGTAGGGTTATTTCCATTGAATCACACCTAAGTAATTGGTATCACGATAAGCAGCATGCTTAGAATTTTAAACTCAGACCATGCATTGGGTAAACTACATATAATGATTGCTTACAGATCTCATGAGATGCAGCCCCACAAGAAAGTCAGCCTAGCAAACCAGGACTCAGGATTTGTATTGGATCCCTTTTGAAAAACAGAGCTTTAAATCACATTCATCGCTATATCAAGCGATGCCCAACACACTTCCCTTCACTATCTGATGAAAAGGTCAGATGTGTGAGAATCCAGGCCACTAGGTCTGCTATAGGCTATTAAAATACACCACATCCAGATAACATTTGCTTTAAGATTTTCATTTTCACGGCCTTACACAGTGAGAGCAGCTTAAGAAGCCTCCTGTTTAAAGCCTGATTTGTGATTTAGAGTGATTTATAACAGCACTAAAACCTCCCACAAAAGACAAATTAATACTCAGATACTTTTTCAGCACCTCCTTTGAGAAAGAGGATTTTGGTTCAGTGCCAAGAAGTGGGAGGCAAGTATTTCTACTAAAACACAAATGGGTGGCAAGCTCTGTAATAACATTTTGGCATGAGATACGCTCTAAATTTTTGGAGTCTCTTCTCTTTAGAAAGCCTGAAACTTTCAATTTCTTAAATTAAATGTTCCCTAATAAAATCAGTTGGTGGGGAAAAGAAAATTAATTTAAGTTATGGATAAAGGTCTCCTCAAATGCTTTTTGCACATTTGAGTTTTAAGTCCCCCGATCTGTTGCTCAGTTCCTGGTGTTTTAAAATAACAAGTACTTTTTTTGGCTCTAGGCATCATATTATATTACCATTAAAATTCCAGCTAAATCCTTCAGGTTTGTAATTAGAACTATGGAGAGACCCAAAAGTAGAAAACTAAGGCTGCCTAGCTTCAGCAGAGGAAATTGTGGAAGAATTCAGTGCCGGAAGAGCTGGGTGAAACTAAATGGAATAAAACAATCGAACAGATGGGGGAAAGAGAACATGTCCAAAGAACAATTAATGTATGCCTGAGTGCCATGCGCACTGCTTAGCAATGCATGGGCTAAGGTTAGACAGGGGTTGAGGCAGCGGCATAATGAAGTGCAAAAAATTATTGAGGATGAGAGAGACATGGATTCACACTGTAGGAGGTCAGTGACTCAAATACTCTGGCCTGGCTGGAGTAAAAAATGGCAGGTTTATTTAATGATCAGCAATATAATAAAGGATAAAGGTAATCAAATCTCATGATTCAGGCCATAAACTGATAACCAGGAAGTATTTTTTTTCCCTCTCAAGAACGTTGCACTAGGTGATGGTTGTTTTGTGTTGCCAGACCTAGAGACAAGTTTTGGGAGGCCAAGTGGTCGGACTGAGTGCGACCGATCTGATCTTCTTATGAAAGGTACAAAATATAAAGTAAGCGAGGAGATGAATCTGGATAAAATTAGAGCTTTATTCTGCCTTCATTGCTCTGGCAAAACTCCCAATGACATCAGTGGGAAAGACGACAGAAGAGACTTCAGAGCATGGAAAGGACAATTAAAGCAATCAACCAGAACTGAATACTGGAGGAAAGAGGTTAAGATGAAATAGTTAGGTATCTTCTGATTACCAAGAAACAGGGCAGGACATTGGGACTGATTCAAAGCCCATTAAAGTCATGACAAGGCTCTCATCAACTGCAAATGGTTTTGAATCTGTCCCAGTATAAGGATTTCAGAGTTAAATTTTGCTTTTAACAAAAGGAAAATAAATGAAAAAAACCAACACCCTGACAAAATTCTTTCCCTTGGTATCCACAGAGGTGGGTGAAAGGCCAGACAGCCAGCAATAAAGATTCATAAGGAAGAAAGGGATTTGGAAAGAAATTAGGATTGTGTCAGAACAGGCACAGAATTAAAAACTCTTTAGCTGAGAAAGCTGCAGGGCCGCGCAATATCTATTCTCGACCTCAGAAAGAAATGGCTAAAGAGAAAGGAGAACCTTTCAGCGTTGACATTTAAAATCCATAAGGAAACAGGGATGCACTGTGGGACTCCGACTAGGTAGGGCCAGCTTCTGCACTAACGTACCGCAGGTAATCACACTGAAGTTAACACAAACCATTGCAGAATTTGGCCTGTAAACTCTTCAGGCCCAAACTCTTCAGTACTGCTAGGCCATTGTAAAACCCTAGTAGGCAACAATATCGAATGGGCATTTGGCTTCATATTTAAGAAGAGACCTGGCAAAGAGTAAAAAAATTGTAAGCCAGTAAACTGGACATCAGGAGTTGGTCGATAATTGCAGGATAGCCATGCATATAGCAGGGGAACAGTTGCAATGTCAGCAGTGAGGAAAGAATGGGTTGATAAGAGGAAGTTGCAGAGAGTCACAGTTAACTAAAATGAGAGGGAAACTGGTTTTGTGATTAAGGCTTTGGAGTGGGACTCAGCAGACCAACGTGCTATTCCCGGCTACGTGAGTTTTGACAAGTCACTTAATTTCTCTGTGTTTCAGCTTCCATCTGGACAGCTGTACAGTGTCTATGTTGTCTAGTCAGATTGTAAGCACCCACACAAAGCATGTTTACAGTGTCTGGCACAGTGGAGGTCTGATCTTGGTTGGGGCTTCTAGGTATTAAAGTTATACAATCAGTAATAATAATAATAAATCCTGCTACTGCTAATAAAATGGTTTCCTTCATTGCCTTGAAACATTATTAAAAATATTCTATTCTCCCTAACAAAAGCCATGCACACCTGCAGGTCAAGAAGGCTTTTCCCCTTCCAAAGCTGACAGTGCAGGGCATTGAAAATAGGGCTTATAAGGGGACTATGATTGCACTGGTTGTTCATGGGAGTAGCAGCCTCTTCCAGGACTACATGTTGCAGGATCAGGGCCTTAACTATACAAACTTTCTCTGCTGCCAAAGCTATGATATATGGAAAAAACTGGTAAAACAGAAATAAGAACGGGCATAATAAATAGAAGCTTCTTTTAAAAAATGACCACTATGTAGACGTGAAAACAATATTGTAGGGATACATCTGCTAAATCAACATGAGAGAACATGGGTGTAATAGATGGATTTCCTGGAAAACTTTTGTTTCTCATATTTTCTGAAAAGTCTAAATCTAAGGTTGTTCTCCCCTCCTCCCCCCTGAGTGCTCTCACTTTGGACAATTTACTCTCCCTTACAAATGCTTTTAGCAATGAAAGATTCATTTTTGCTGCTGTAGGAAGATAGTTTCCTCTTCCTTTAAAAACTTTCTTCCCCCCGACCTGGCCATTGGATTAGACAGAGACATGATTGTTTATGATCTTACCTCATATTATTGACTCTAAATATCTGAAGATAGTTCCTCAGCTCCAAAGCCATGTCTGTGTAATGCCTCCCTCTACTGGATTTGTGTGCACAGATAAGACAGTTAAAGAAGGCTGTGGGTCCCTGGTAGCCCTGGAAATAGATGGGCTTCTAGCACATTCTAAAAAGGCTAGCAGGTTTGCATTGAGTTTACAAGGATTGAAAGTCTGATGTGTATGTAGCTTGGATAAGTAATGGCCAAAGGGGCTGTGATAGCTATCTACAGAAAACTGTCAACATACAGGAACTGAAGTTTGCATTTAAGGTGTTACACCCGTGTTTAAGTGATGGGACTAGGAAGGGGTGAGCCTCCTAGAGTTTGGGGCTAGTGAAACTCTTGAACTGTTTTTTGGGGGTTTGCTAGGTTTACGGAACTGGTCTGAGTTCGTAGATTCCTTTTTGTCCTGGTAATTTAAACCTATGCCCCATTTTAAATTCAATTTTGTCTACATGTGTTTCTGGCTCCTGAGAAATCTGTGATATATACCCAGGAGAGACTATATAATTGACATAAATAGGCAATATATATGTGCATAAAATCAACCATTTTCTGCATGGAAATGGGTAAAGATCCTGTTAAAGGGAAAACCACTTGCAGCCTTAATTATGGAGATGCTATTGTTCCTGCGTTCACTCTATGTGTATAAAGTGCCTAGCATCACAAGGCCCTGATCCCTGATGGGGACCCTAGGCACTACTACAGAACTACTGGTTTTATTTTTTAATTAAAATTTTTTTTACTTTCTCCCCTCTCCAACTTTTCTTAGACCTTACGGGATTTGAAGTCCATATCCCATTTTTTCTGGAAACTCCCATTGACTTAGAACCGGACTTAGTTTGGCTGTCAGACACACCTGTGCTAAACAGTTGCTGATGCACAAGAGGGAGCAGACTCTAGCTCACTCTCTCTTAGCTGTATCAGCTCTGCAAGGCTAGCAGGAGTGACAAACTTATTGTTGTCACTAAAGTCAGCAGCAGCAGCAGATGTGTTGATTAAAATGGAGCTATTTTTACATAGTGGCCTTTCAGACTAGAACAGTTCTTTACAAATATAGAGATGTAAGTTGATTTTGTTATAACGTCAAATAGACTTGAATCAGATAAACGCATTAGTTAAGAGCACAAATCACAAGGGAATGCACTTTGTGGGGAGGGAGGGCAGACTATCCAGAACGGACTTTGCAATATTAGTAAACTTCAGTGAGATCAGATTGCAAAAAGGGAGGGGGTAGGGATGGAGGAGGAAGATAATGGATACCATTTTGTGAGAAATATTAATTAGAATAATGGTTACATTTTGTAACTGAAAAAATATTTGATCTCATGCATTAACTGTGTTTTGGCTGATGATGCTCATTAAATGTAAAATGTCCTCCACCCAAAAGCCATTTGTCAACATAATCTAAAAATACTTTGCAAAACTCAGATGGTTAGATTTCATCCTCCCCAACCTCCTCCCAGTCTCGTAAGTACTATCAGTTGCTGTGTTGGAATATGTAACAGGGATCATGTTTCCTGTGGACAAAATTCCTCAGTATCTTGCAGCTTGAATTGTAAAGGGTTGCAGAAGCTCAGATCGCTGAGAAGGATCGTGATCTTCGTGTCCCTGTCAGTTCTTATTTCTTGAAGTTGGCTTGAGTTATAAGAATATAAGAATGACCACACTGGGTCAGACCAATGGTCCATCTAGCCCAGTGTCATGTCGTTCGACAGTGGTCAATGCCAGGTGCTTCAGAGGGAATGAATAGAACAGACAATCATCGAGTGATCCATCCCCTGTTGCCCATTCCCAGCTTCTGGCAAACAGAGGCTAGGGACACTCAAAGCACGGCATTGTGTCCCCACCCATTCTGGCTAATAGCCACTGATGGATCTATCCTCCATGAACTAATCTAGTTTTTTTTTAACACAGTTATAGTTTTGACCTTCACATCATCTTCTTTTTGTTTATTTTAAACCTGCCGCCTATTAATTTTATTGGGTGAGCCCTAGTTCTTGTGTTATATGAAGAAATAAATAACATTTCCTTATTCACTTTCTTCAAACCAGTCATGATTTTATAGACCTCTATCCTATCCCTCCTTAGTTATCTCTTTTCCATGCTGAAAAGTCACAGTCTTTTTAATCTCTCCTCATATGGAAGCTGTTCCATACCCCTAACCATTTTTTGTTGCCCTTCTCTGAACCTTTTACAATTCCAGTATATCTGTTTTGGGATGGGGTGACCAGATCTGAATGCAGTATTCAAGATATGGGTGTACCACAGATTTATGTAGAAGCATTATGATATTTTCTATCTTATTATCTAGCTATATGTAATGGTTCCTAACATTCTGTTACATTTTTTGACTGCTGCTACACATTGAGTGGGTGTTTTCAGAGAACTATCCACAATGACTCCAAGATCTCTCTCTTGAGTGGTAACAGCTAATTTAGACTTCATAATTGTGTATGTATAGTTGGGGTTATGTTTTTCAATGTGCATTACTATGCATTTATCAATGCTGAATTTCATCTGCCATTTTGTTGCCCAGTCACCCAGTTTTGTGAGATCCCTTTGTACCTTGTTGCAGTCTGCTTTGGACTTAACTATCTTTAATAATTTTGTATCATCTGTAAATTTTGCCACCTCACTGTTTACCCCTGTTCCAAATCATTTATGAATATGCTGAACAGCACTGGACCCAGTACAGACCTCTGGGGGATACTTCTATTTACCTCCCTCTATTCTGAAAATTGACCATTTATTCTTATCCTTTGTTTCCTATCTTTTAACCAGTTACCGATCCATGAGAGGGCCTTCCCTCTTATCCCATGACTGCTTACTTTGCTTAGGAGCCTTTGGTGAGTGATATTGTCAAATGCTTTCTCAAAGTCTAAGTACACTATATCCATTGGATCATCCTTGTCCACATGTTTGTTGACCCCCTCAAAGAATTCTAATAGATTGGTGAGGCATGGTTTCCATTTACAAAACCCTTGTTGACTCTTCCCCAACAAATCGTGTTCATCTATGTGACTGATAATTCTATTCTTAACTATAGTTTAAACCAATTTGCCTAGTACTGACGTTAGGCTTATTGTTCTGTAATTGCTGGGATTGCCTTTTTTTAAAATTGGTGTTACATTAACTATCCTCCAGTCATCTGGGACAGAAGCTGATTTAAATGATAGGTTACATACCACAGTTAGTAGTTCTGCAATTTCACATTTCAGTTCCTTCAGAACCTTTGGGTGAACACCAAGTCACATGTAGTCAGCATAATAACGAATAGCCTGATTTTGAGATCTGCCTAGTTCACACTCGTGTTCTTGCAGGTCATTTAGACACACCTATGTAGCTGGTGTGCTGGTACAGTAAGGCACTCTGATGTGTAAATGACCTGAATTGTCGGTGCAAAAATGGAAAGCCGGATTTTGTAAGTGTTGACCAAACCGTTAGTGGGCATGTCCTCCTTTGGCCATAGTCTATGGATATTTTGAAGAGTAACTGGAGATCCTTGAGATATCTGTTTTCTTTCCCTATGTACTGTCCTTGCTTCAGTTCCTTAGAAACATATTCACACCCTCACTGAGCCTCTCGCTTTCTGTCTGTATAAGCAAATATCAATAAAGTATGGGTATATTCCAAATACCTTTTTAGACTATGAGGACATAGGAAACAAAAGAAGCCTTTAACAGAAAGAGCATTGTTTCATATGTTCTTTTTGCCAGCCGAGGATGCCAGTATCTGTGAGCACATGGGGTCAATACTTCAGTGAGAATCTCTTTTAAATAATTTGAATATCTCACATACTAGAACTGCGGGGCAAGAGTAAAACCAGTCACTAGGGTGCTGGAGGAGAGGGTAATAAAATGCTGTTTTTTATTTTTTACATTTGAGAGACGTGGCTTTGCTGGTTCAGTTCTATAAAACTCTTACTTCATCTAGATTTATGGCTGTATGGTATCCAAATAAAATCACAGTTGAAGAACTCATCTGTGAGCTTCAAAGGGCAGATCTGCAAATTACACTCAGAAAATATCCCCTGTTCTGCTCATCTGAACAAAACAACAGAGGGCAGCGACTTCCAGTCCTGCTTCTACACCCTTTTCCATGCTGCCCCCATGTATGGAATGCTCTTCTGAAGAGACTGTGCCTCATTCTGATCTTTCCTGGAAACAGAGCCAGATTCTGACCCCAACAAAGGCTGCTGACAGTCACTTCAGCCATGCAAAACAGCCTTAAATACAACTTGACTGGCTTCCTGGAAATTCCCAGATGGCTCTACACCACTCTCTCACAGATCCTGGAATAGAGGGTATGTTGGGGGTACGGCCAGGGAAAGGGGGACATGGTCAGGAAGCCATAATCTCCATCCATCCCTGGTTGCCAGACCTCACAGGTGAACCCAAGTTTAGCCCCTTTCGGGACTGGGGATTCAGACAGTGAACTCTTTGGAGCAGGGACTGCATTTTTACCTGTTTCCATGAAGCACCTAGCACACTTTGAGGCAATTATTATTAATCATAATAATAGCAAATATTTGGATGGGGGATTGACATTGATTGACAGATGTCCACACAGGAATACACACCCTCTGAACCTAGAGGTGTGTTGGTTACTGTACAATAAGATAATGAGACTGTAAAGTAACTTAACATGTAGCGGGTTCGGAAGTACTAAAATAAAGTTCAGCTATAGTTCCATCAAGCAGAGGCGTGGTCGTCAGTACTATTGTTCTAATCATGTTAAAAGGGTTTCTATCAAGACTGCAGCTGGAGAGACCCAGAATAAGGTTTCTGGTTGCAGGGACAAGGCAATTGTTAGCAGTGGGAGCCCAATTGTTAGCAGTGGGAGCTGCTGGACCTCTTCCCAAAGGAAGTCAGAGTGAATCCAGATCCTTTGCTCAGCTCAAAATAGAAAACACACTTTTTTTTTGCTAAAGTCTTTCTTGATCTAATGACACCTATAAAAAACATCCAAAGATGCGAAGGAAAATTCCTTTTTAGACTTCGTACACTTTCTTCAGAACTGTTGTATGATGCCTAGATACTAAGCTGACAGATGATATAGAAATGCCATGGAGGGATGTATGAATAGACATTGAAGAGCATTCTTCCCCACCCCCATTTCCTTGGTAAGTGA
Source organism: Trachemys scripta elegans (assembly GCF_013100865.1). Lineage (NCBI taxonomy): Eukaryota > Metazoa > Chordata > Testudines > Emydidae > Trachemys > Trachemys scripta. The sequence continues at coordinate 188,959,025 of NC_048300.1, read as the reverse complement.
AATTTAACAAGTGAAGTGGCAGGGATGGTGCAGTCCATTACAATGCTTTTCCCTGTGTGAGTAACAATTATTTGACAGCTAATGACCATCTTGTAATTCCTCATGAGGGCAGAAACTACTATAAAATTGGAACACCTTACGGGAATGGCTAGATAGTTTAACACTGTTAAACTCACTCATGGCTCTAGCCTGATCTCCCAGTGTGTCTATATCAGCAAAGGGACTGTGAAGATGATATTGTGGGTCCCATATTTGTTCTGTCTCTCAGTGGTTCCATATCGGAAGTGCTCAGATTACAAAATAAGAGATGAATTTTCTAACTCTCGGGGCTGCACATTCAACATCCTACTCCCATTAAAAGCTGCAGCAAAATTCCTCATCAGGAACAGGATTGGGTCTCAAACTATGGCCCAGAGCATCTTGTATATGGGAAAAATCCATGTAGGGCACCAGGAACCTAACATGGCGGAGGGCTTGAGCTTCTGTATCATAGCTAGGGCCTCTGGACTTCTCTTGGCTCCATGCCAACATGGTTACATTGAAGCTATACTCCCATTGGTTCTCCTACCAGTACCTTGCTCCAGAACTTCCCCCTGGTGGTAGGGATTAATATCAACTGCCCACAGATGGGGCACAACAGATGATTCTGTACTATCCCACAGTATGCCATGGCAGTCCTATCCCTGTGAGTGGCTTCTCAGTTCTCAAAATATCTTCTCTGGTGTCCAAGGGAGGGGGAGAAATGATGCCACAGAGGCTCTCACAGTGATGGCAGGATAATTTCCATCCCTTCTTCCAACAGTGGCTAAAGGGATGATTTGGGCCTTTGTACTTTCTCTCCCTTTAAAAAAAATCCAGTGATTTTCTGCATGTAAAGCCCTACAAAAATCCCATTTAATACACATGGCATTACAGAATATTGTCAATAAGTCAGCAGTTAGACATTCATTCAGTGCCAGCTGACAACTGATTTGGCATCTCACATCCTGAAGGATGGTCTTGGTGCTCCTCTAATTCCGTTAGTTATCTTTTCCAGAGAGGTACATAGGTTAAGTCCTTTCGGTGACTTATTTTCTGAAAGGACTGTGCTGTCAGGGCCAGATTCAAAGCCCATTTCCGTCAGTGGAAGTCTCCCATTTATTCCAGTGCCTTTGGATCAGGCCCTTATTCAAAAGAACCAGGATACAATACCAGTGCTTAATATACTGCCAGTCCCCAACAGGGCACGACTGCCACCTTTTTTCTTGAAATCTGCCAAGTCTATGGCTACCAGGATATTGATTAAGCAAGTACAAGTTCAGGGCTTCCTAAAACTGAGGAACTCCTTCCAATCCTGTATCACCTGTTACACACCATTCACTTCTATCCTACTGTGATTTCCATTAATTGGATCTAGTGGCTTAGGTGTGATATACATTGCTCTGAATAAAAATGTATAAACACTATGGGAGAGATTTTCAAATGTGCCTAAATGACAGAGCGTATAAATCTCATTAACTTTCAACGGGACTTATGCTCCTAGGTCATTAAGTGCTTTTGAAAATCCCACCCCAGGTGTTTGGAGATTATTCTGCCTTGCTCATAGACACCCATTCAGTCCTCTCATCTATTTTTCTGCCAAACCTCTCTCCTAATTTGCCTTCAATTGTTTTCCTAGGCCTGTAGGCTTCTCCCAGTGACACAGATATATTCTAGGTTGCATGATTTTTCTTGTTCAATGAATGTGTTTGCAATTGCCCCTTCAGATGGTTGACGTCAGTGCCTAAGTTTCAGAAGTGTTATACAGTCAGGAACCAGCTATCCTCTTCTCTTCTCTCTTCTTCTCCTCTCCTCCCTGAATGAATATTCTGAAATTGTTGTGAAGAACAGAGAAAATGGGAGGAATAATTTTTCACCTAATTTCTTGAAATGTCTTTAAAATCCTGTCCTGGAAAACGCACCACAAAGTTTTCATGATGTGATTCTTTTACATTTTCCTGCTGCATCATTCAGAGTAATGATAACTCTGATTCAGGGACTTATTGCACTGAGGATGGACAAGCCAGATTGGAGTCTGGCTCAGTCTCCCATAGCTGTGTTGATTCTGTAATGCTTGCAGGAATAAAACTCATTTAGTCTGTAAACTAAATGGATATGATTTGCAGGGACATAGGGTCAGGTTCTCTTCTGTTACATTAGTGCAACAGCAATGATGTAGATATGTTGACTATGAAAATGCCTGCTATGCACTAAAGTCAGCATCAGTGCTCCCACTGACTTCAGTAGTGCAAGATCAGCACCAGTAGTGCAATCACTTTTCTGATTACAAACATACTTTAGTTTGTATTTGTTCTGTGTGGTGGTGTTTTGCAACATGATTATGATTTACATATGTATGCATACATATGTGCATCATAATCACACATATATGTATATGCATCATAATCATGTTGCAGATCACCACCATGGAGAACAAATACAGGCTAAAGTAAGTCTGTAATCAGAAAAGTGATTACAGTGCTGATCTTGTACTGCTGAAGTCAACAAAAATGTTGATACTGACTTTAGTGCATACCAGACATCTTCACCGTCAACATATCTACAACTTCATTGTTGCACTGATATAACAGAGGCAAACTTTATCCTGTATTTATATCCATATCCATTTAGTTTGCTGACTAAACAAGTTTTATTTTTATATATATACATATAATATATATATATATATATATATATACATATATACACACACAAACACATCCTAATAGCTTGCACAACTAAGAAGCACTTTAAAAATAGTCATATATCACTGCTGAAACTTAAAATAATAAAGGCAGAGGCCCTGACTGAAGGTTAATACTGTACAGTGAGTTCAAGATTTTTTTATTAAAGGAATAAAGGGAATTTTTTTCAGTATCACTGATTTCAAAGAAGAAACACAGTATTGTTTCTATGGGGATTTATGTCACAGGTTTTTTTTTTTACTTTGGTGTAAATCCCAGCTAGAAACAATATGTTTTTTGTGAAGCACTCCCTGCAGAAAATTTGAGAAATAAATCTTTCACTATCGCCGCTCAAGCTGAAGTTGAGCAAGGACTTGAGTACAGAGGATTGGTGCTCAAAGGAAATAAATCATGAAAAATGAAAAGCAAGGAGGGGGAAAAGAAAAAAAATCTAATTAAATTAAGTTCCTCAGTACTGTGGCGAGTGTGGTGTGTATTCCTGGAGAAGTGTGTCTGGGGCTTAGAACTCAGCTTCCATTGCTTTGCTGTCCTGGGGCACATCTATGCTCAGTGGGGCACATCTATTCTCAGTGCATTTCTAATATTATTGCTTCAAGGATGAATGACTACTCGGCACCTCAGGAGAACCACTGGGAGGCATTGTGCCTTAGAGAGCCCCCTGAGATATGATTCTCTCCTTGCCCCACACGTCTCCCCTAGGCCAAGGGGGAAGAGTAATTTATACCAACTCAGCTATGCTGTCTGGCACATTGGGGAGGCAGAGCCAAATCTCCTCATCCAGCTACTTGACGGGAGAGGAGGGAATAAACAGGCACACAGCTCTCTTACTCCTCCATGTCCAGACTCAAGGTGTGGGTAGCTCATGCAGATGTGTAAGGAGGCATTTTTACTCCTCCTTCCTCCCTTGCACAGGGAATATAATCTAAGTCAGCAACTTGCTCTAAAATAGGCAGCAGAAGACAAAAAAACAAACCAAACCAGGAAAGCTTTGTGCCAGAAAGAATCAACATCAAAGAACCTGGGGTCCAATTCTCCCATCCATATTACAGTCAGTATTAGTCCCAAGGACTATTGACAGAGTACGTTCCCACTCAGCATAAGCAAGGTGCAGGACTGGGCCCTGAATGGCCGCCAGCCTTTATGTTTTGTACCATTGCAACATATAGAAGGCTGGCTCTTTGATTAGGATGATAGATGAGGACATAGAAGGTTTGGGTTTAAGCCCTGGATATACCGACCCGCACCACAAGTCTTTTAAGGCTTAATCCTCCAAAGTGCTCAGTGCCCTCAACCTCTATAGACATCAGTAGGATTTCAGGGCCCTGTGCACTCACACCTTACAGGATCCAGCCAATCAATTCAAAGACTTTCAGAAAACAACAATTGTGGATTTGATACTCCCCCACTCTTCTACCAGTGTACATCAAGAGTAACATAGCTGCTAGTTACATATACTAGAGTTGAACAGGCTGCCTGGCCCGTGAAAGCATTTAAGAATGCATAGTGGAACCTGCAGATCTAAACAAAGGAGCTGGCTAATTTCCTGGAGAAAGCTACAGGAAATCTTCTCCTCGGGTACAAGTTTTCTATTGCAGGTGAGAAAAAGGGGAAGTTTTCAAGCAACCATATACTTGGGTTTTTATATCCAGTGTTTTTTTCACTGGAGTGAAAAATAAAACTGTCTGAATCAGGTCATATCATTGTTGTTATTATTGTTATTTTAGATACTTATTAATGTTATGGTTAACTTTATCCCCTCCTGTGTTATTGTTGTTATACCACATATTAATGTAGTGCTTCTGTAGCCGAGAGAAGTATGGTTGAATTACAGTAACAAGCTACAAGCAGGAGGAAAGTGCTGTGGTTTGGCTGGTCCACTATTAGATATACACCAGCACATCTGGACAGGAGATCATGTGACAAGTAGGAAAGCCAGAAACATATCCTGGATACTATAAAAAATGGGTTCTGTTAAATTAAAAAGGCTTTAAATATTGGCTCAGCTGGTTTCTGTAGAGCATTTTTTAGTAGTCTTGGAATGTGTTGCAAGATTTGTGATCACTGAGAATTTGATTAAATATTGCAAATCTATTGTGTTGTTAGTTTATTCACATAGGCTCCTCATGTCTTGCCAGTTCTCCTGTGCTCTTGTAACTCGAGACATGACTTCTGATTCTGGATTAGAACTTTGTGTCCTCAGAACAACTTTTGTGAAGAAAAACAAAAACCAAAAACAAAAAAACCACAACACTCCCTTTACATCACATTTTAGAGACATCCCATGCTCTAGCAGATTTTCAAGTGCTGTAGGATACTAGACATATCATGTATCAGAGGGGTAGCCGTGTTAGTCTGAATCTGTAAAAAGCAACAGAGGGTCCTGTGGCACCTTTAAGACTAACAGAAGTATTGGAGCATAAGCTTTCGTGGGTGAATGCCCACTTCATCAGACGCATATCATGATTCCATGAGCTAGTCAGTAGATTCAGAGGCAGAAGTTGTAATCTCAGGCCAGACCAATTGCTAAATTTCATCCATGTCTATCCTGATTTACTACAATATATTGTTCTTGAAACAGAACATTCTGCTGTCATTGGCCATTCCAATTTCTCCCTAAGTAACCCCAGTGGGCTGGATAACCAACGGTTCAGATTTTGGTACAGGCAAGTGATCTATTTCCCTTTTTTGTACACAAGAACAACAGATCCAGTGGAACAGATGGCTCTCCTGGGAACAGGAAGACTATAATAAAGTGTTGCTGAAGCATCCCATAGAAAGTCATGATGATATTTATTCTCATTTGCTGACTATTGTACTAAAGTATCAACCAAACACTGGAAAAGTATATTAAGACTGTGAGGGGTGTCTAAACCCCACACCAGAAAGGAAGGGGTTAAAGAGCAGACATGGGCTAACTTAGCCCCGCCCTGCTACACCTATGCTGGGTGCTAGGCCTGAGATGGGCTTGAAAGGAGGGAAGCCCAGTAATTGGTGGCTGATGTGGAAGGCTGCTCCTGTGTGGGGCAAGAAGCCTGGCTGAGGGGTGGATGGTGTCTGCCGCCTGCCAGAGCCCCTTTGTAGGAGAGTGGGCCTGGCCCCAATTGTTGGTTTGACTGGAGTCCAGGAACCTGTTGTTAGGCACTAGACCAAGCTGTTGCAGCTGAGGGCCTGCCTGCCAGGAAGGGGGCTGAAAGCCGAGCCTGGCTGGGCAGGAGATTCTTTTGTTTGGTGTTTCTGTTGGATTTTGACTGAAGGACTCCATTACTCTGTAAGGGGTTGAACTCTCTGAAATGACTTGGCCGGAGGACTAAGCCACATCTACAGCGGATGTGGGCTGAAGCCCATGTGCGGAACTGGAGGCAGAGCTGCTGCATCACCACAGCACTTCTGCTACACAGGCATTTCATAGCAATTGTTGAGTGTGTAGTTCAGGGAATTACGCTGTAAAAACGTTTCCATTTTTTGACACATACATATGGTGTACTCTACAAGAGAGCATCTTCTGTGTTTGGAAGCGAGAATAACTCCAGCCTCCTCCTCTCTTGGAATGCATGCCATATTATTTATTGCTCACTGAGTGCCAAGTGTGGTTGGCGCTCTGCAGAGCGATAGGAACAACCATGAACCCTGATCCAAGGTACTTATAATTGAAATCAGACACAGTCAAGAGAGGAAGGATGCAGCAATAGACTGGGACTTGGGAGATCTGGATTGAATTCCCAGTTCTGTTACAGACTTCCTGTGTGACCTTGGGCAAGGCACTTACTTTTGTGTGCCTCCGCTCCCCATCTGTAAATTGGGAACAATAATACTTGATTCTCACTCCCTGTTTCTGTCTTATCTTTTGAGACTGTAATCTGTTCAGGGCACTCTCACTCTGTGTATGTACAGTGTCTAGCACAGATGATGCAATAATTGATGACATGTTATCGAAGCATGTGCCATACAAAAGACTTTAAAAAGAATATTAAGGGCTAGAGTGAGACCTTACTTCTTGTCCTGTGTTAGGATTGGCATGCAGCTGTATCCTCCTGGGGACAGACCCTCTCCACTCACTCCCTGCACACGTGGTTGCAGTGAGACTAGCAGCTCCAAGGAGCCTGCTTTCCTTCTATTCCCAGAGTGGTGATCTGGACAGTCTGCACAAGTGAGGATAGAAATGGGTTTATGCCACCTTACCTCTCTGGCAAGGGCAGGCTGGCTAAGGTAAGTGCCAATACTGATCAAATGTTGCAAAGTGAAGCACTCAAAAGTCTCACAACCTTAACTCTGACCCTTTGTGTGTGTACATTGCAATACAGCCTTTAATCCTTTGAAGACACACTATATGCCTGCAGGACTCCTGCATCCATCAGGGCTCAATCCTGCCTCCCACTTAAATTAATAGAAAGCTCCCACTGACTTCAGTAGTGCTGGATTAGGTCCTGAGGGAGTAGGATAGGTGGTGAATCAGGCAAGACTATTTAGTGAATGAAGCTGCAGTCTGGAATATTCTTGTCTAATTCATCGATGGGGTTGGTTGTCATGCAGAGAATGGGGTAGGAACTGTACATTAAAAAATTAGTATCTATCTGAGTATGTAGAGAATCCTTTTTACACACACACACACACACACACACACACACACACACACACACACACACACACTGCTCAATTCATTATTTTTTCACACTGCTTTGAGGAAACATCACACACACAGTGTGTACATTATGGTTCATTTTAGGGAAGCTTATGGGAATCATTGGGCTCCATGTATTAGTCACAAAGATGATTAATAAGGACTTAAAGGTTCACATGCACATACTTCCATGTTAATGAAGCCCTCATGCTGTATGCATGAAGCAGAACACAAAGCTCCGGAAATAGTTCTCTTCAATGTTCTTTCCAATGCTCCTATTTTTTAGGCTGCAACAGACACTGATTTATTTGAAATCAGCATAAAATATGTACCAGCTCAGTAAATCCCTGAGAGGTTCTCAGCCCTGGTTGAGTGTCCTCATCAGGCAATAAATCAAGGAGGCAATAAAGTATGTTAAATAGCTTAACCAATCATGATGTGGAGAGCCACCAAATGGCTCATTTAAATGCTTACAGGACATTAACTAAATAATAGAGTTACCAGAGAGTCTATGCATGTCTCTTTCTCTCTCTCTCTCTCTAGCTATAGAGAGTGAGAGTGTAGGACTGTGGAAGTCTGATGCACAAATAAATAAAAAGTAATTACACTAAGTTATTTTTCTTACCGTTGAATACAGCGAGGCAAATGAAAAAGACTACACTGCTTAGGTAACTTCCTGTCTTATAAACCACCCCAGAGCATCCCCAGATGTGCCGAGTTCAATCTGCTCCACCTTCGACAGAAGACCACCTCCACTAAGTCCCTTTGTTGGTCTCCTGAGTAACTGCAAAACATGTTTCACTGTGTCCCAAAATATACTGGATGGGGCCCCAGGACATTCAAGCATGTGCTATTACTGACCCACCTCACATTTACATGAAACCAACTTTCTCGGTTTCCTTGATTCTCTTCTTTCCAGTTGGACACGAGGATTGACCAGAAGTCAATGCAAAGACTCCCATTGAGCTTTGCATCAGGCAGTGAAGGGAAAACACAACACACGTGTGATGCTCTGTACCTCAGGGGAACACCCTGCACCCCCCATGTTCATCTTTATAAAATGATTGTGTGGGATCCAATGCAAAGTTTGTCATGTTCGGTGTCTCCAGAAGGCTCATAATGCACTGAGCATGGTTGTTATAGTGAGGTTATAGGTTATAATTTCATGTGTATAGCTATGAGGCTGAAAATGTATCCTCATGGCATAAAGCAAGCCCAGGCAAAAACTCTCCAAGAACAGAGGGGCAGTTCACAACTTGTCAGGGCATGGATGGGACAAACCCAGCCCAGCCTCACAGGAACAATGGAAACTGGTTTAGGCAGCAACAAAAGAATCTGTTAGGCCCTCGAGGGAGTCACCCCCTTCCTTTGGGCAGTTGGGACTGCGATGAGGTAATGCTCACCTGACTCTGAAAGGGGGAGGGGCAAAGCCAGAGGGAAAGAAAGGACATGATAAAAGGGAGAGACATTTTGCTATGCTCTTTCTCTCTCTTCCACCTAAATCTACAGACACCACCTCCACCAAGCAACTGAACCACAGATCAAAGGGGAGAGCCTGGCTGAAGAGCCAGCCTGTGGTGAGCATCTAATTTTTTAAGGACATTGAAAATGTTAAGATCAGCTTAGAATGCGTTTTGCTTTTATTTTATTTGACCCAATCTGACTTGTTATGCTTTGACTTATAATCACTTAAATCTACCTTCATATTAATAAATCTCTTTGTTTATTCTACCTGAAGCAGTGTGTTAGGTTTGCAGTGTGTCAGAGACTCCCCTTGGGAGAACAAGCCTGGTACATATCAATTTCTTTGTTAAATTGAGGCTTGCAGCATCTAGCGGGCATAACTGGACACTGCAAGATGGAGGTTCCTAGGGTTGTGTCTGGGACTGGAGATATTGGCTAGTGTCATTTAGTTGCACAATCCAAGGAGTAGCTTACATGCCAGAGGCTGTGCGTGAACAGCTCAGGAGTGGGGTTTCTCACAGCAGAGCAGGGTAAGGCTGGCTCTCAGAGTCAAGGATTGGAGTGGCCTAATAGATCACTGGTCCAGACAACACCAGAGGGGAATGTCACAACATGATGCTAGGTGGGGTCAAGAATGACTCTTGTTGTCACGGCATATTGACAGGGAACTTGAAGGGCTTGGATACTGAGCATCTGTTAGGAGTACGTGCATGTATCCCATACAAGTAATGTCCAAGGACTACAGGGTTGATCTTTGTCCTCCCCATCTTTTGGTTTTATGTTTCTTTGCTTCTAAAAATATTTAAGGGAACCGCTGCACAGCATCTCCATGACCTCTTGGCCAGCAGTTGTTGTTAGTCCACAGCAAACTGGAATCAGTTTTCATCATATGAGCAGTGGTAATGCGGACAGGTGGAAGAGTTATTCAAAATGAACCAAATAGGTCCTTCAGTTCACTCACCATTGTCCTTTGCAAACAATCTGGACTCTAAATTAAGCACGCAAAGCCATGCTTGTGCATCCTCCAACAAAATGCTGGGAATAGCCACCTCTCCGCACAGTGGAATAACCTTTTCAGATGTCTATTCTCACCTCAGTGGTTGCAGTTATGTCCAATATGCATTACAAGGAATAGCAAGCATGAAAAGGGGAAGAATATTATTGTCACAGCAAAAAATCAATCGATGACATGAATGGAGGATTATTTACATTTATAGCAGGACCCCTTATCTCTTTAAACCACACACACAAATAGGGAATTTATACATAAAAATATTTTTTGATTAGTAGTAGGAGTTGTTGGCATAGGTTCTGATACACAACCCACTGTAGTTAACGGGAGCCTTTCCATTAGGCCCATAGACATTACAAAAATTGGTTGTTTTCTCTATTCCTAACCCCACAGAGATGGAGTCATGCAGTCCTTCCTCCTGTCAGTGCAAGATTTTGTTTTAGTGCTTTGTCCAGTGAATCTTTGCGTGAATTGTGCACTGGGGATTCTACCTCTTCACTTGGGAGACATTTCCACACATCATCAGATTATTTATTATTAATATAATAAAATAATAATAATAATAGTATTATTAAAATAATAATAATTTCTAAGCATTTGTATTGTGGTAGCAGCTAAAGAACAACCATGTCAAGGTTCTATTGTGTGAGCCACTATACAAACATATAGTAAGTGACATTCCCTGCCCAAAGTCTAACAGACAAGACCTAGCAGGTGAATGAGATGAACAACTGAGTTGGGGTGGGAGATGGAGGAGACAGGGTAATAAAAATAAATAGAACGTGTGCAATTGTTAGCCAATCAGAAACAGCAATTACAGCTTGCCCGATCTCACAGTTATGAATCTTGATCTGGTAAGCAGGGTACAATTTTTCTTTCATTTCACCCTATCAGTGCTCGCTTGCTATAACATACTAATAGCTTCAATGAGCAAATAATTTTAGCAGTTCCCTTGAAGAATATGTGATCATGACAGAGAACAGCTACATGGAAAATTCCACCTTTCTTCTGGGTGGTTAGTCACTTTTTGAGGGCTTTGACGTTTTAACAGTGGGCAATCTCCATTGACAAAGCGAAAGTGAGTAGGTGATGGTCCTGTTTGACAGATGAAGAAAAAGAAATTAGGTGATTTACCCAAGTCACCCAACAAGTCAGAACCGGAGCCATTAGGCAGATTGGTGCTGAAAATTTTCAGCTGGCTCCCACTGGTTCCATTTGGCAACTCTCTAACTAAGCTTCACATATAGCTCCCGTGACCATAACATGTGAGAGCCTCACAGTGTATTTATTCTCACACCACCTCTGCAACATAGGAAAGTGCTATGATTCCCATTTTACAGATGGGGAAATGAGGCAAAGTGATTTGCCCAAGGTCACATAGAAAGTCTCCAGGGAAATGAACCTCGGTCTCCCTGATCCAAGGCAAGTGCCCTAGCTAGGCACTTCTCTACTGGTCTGTACAAAGCAACTGGCACCTGAGGTGACTGCTCCTGCAGAAGAAACCAACACAGAGCAGCTGGAAGAGTCTAATGGACCCTCCTGGAATTCTCACTGGATGGAGGAGCATGAGCAGAGGGATTATGGGAGTTAGGGGACCCAGAGAGGCTGTAGGTTGGTCAGTGGTAGCACACAATTGCAGCTGTGTTCCAGCAGCGAGGGAGCAGAAAGACAGACCTGGAAGAGGCAGGTTAGGTGGAAGGGCTGTGGGAGAGCTTTCAACTACAGAAAGGGTTGAATCATGCTGGTTCCACTATTACACTTTGATCAAAGGAGCTGTTCCCAGCACTCTGTGTTTGCAGTGAACTGGAATCAAAGGACTGACTGGGAATCTGAAAAAAAAATCAGTTTAGGACCAAACTGGAAAGGGGCAAGGCAGGGAAGAAAGTGTGATGCTGTTGTCACTTTCCGTGTCTCCCTTCCCCCAGAGAATACGCTGTCAGTACCAATACTGACCTGAGCAGCTTTCGGATGCTGGACCTTGGTTACTACTGCCTTCGCACATGGCAGCTCAAGCATAGCCTAGCCCCAAAGAATTGAACAGCAAGGGGCAAATATTCAGCCTTAAAAGAGGCTTAGGGGCTCGTACACATGCCTATCTGAGAGATCAAAAGCTACAGCTGTATGTGTAAGGAGGCCTTAGCAAATGATAAATGGGTAGTTGGACAAGCAGTTACCAAATTTCTGAGCCTAAAACCCTGTCTGGGAGAATAAATAGATGCATGCACAGTTTTGTCACATGCAGCTGAAAATGTAGCCTTTGCAAACTGACTATCACTGTAGGGTGACTTGTTTAAAGGGGAAAGAAAGCAGCGAAAGCAGAAAGCCTGGTCTGACACATTTTTAAACAATTTTTCAATATTATAAAATATGCCTGAGAATTCAGTGGTTCCAAACCTCAGGTAAGGAGAAGAAAGATGGGCTTGAGGGCTTGAGGAGCTGGACTGGAGGTCAGGAGATCTGGGTTCCACCTTTGCTACAGATTTCCTTTGGGACCTGGGGTCACTCAACCTCTTTGAACTTCAGTTCCCCATCCATACGATTGGCCCCTGATCCTGCAAATATTTATTCACACTGGCTTCAGTGGACCTGCTCCCATACTAAAAGTTACACACATGCATGGATTGTAGGCTCTGTACAGCAGAGAATCTCACTCTGTGTTTGAACAGTAGCTAGTACGATGCGGCCCTGATCTCAGTTGGTGCCTCTATGTGCTACTGTAATATAAATGATAAATGAAAGGTTTGCAATACCTAGCCTTTGCCGCCTTCATTGTTGGCAAGAGAAATTGTGTTTGAAAAGCATTTTTAAACACAAGTCAAACTGGGTTCCTGCTTAAACCGTAGGTAACCCATTTTAAAGAGAACTTGGGAAGGGTTAAAATCAGGAATATCCCATTTAAAAAGAAAGCTCCTCCCCTCAGATAGGACCCTTTGCTACAGGACAGTTTTTAGTGTGGACAATGGTGTTCTATAAATAAATAAATTATTGTAATGACATAACTTGATACGTTATCTTTCACTCTTGAAGGAACCTAAGCCACTTGACGTATACATATTAATTATTATCATAGCGTTTAGGGGCCCTAGTCATAGACCAGGATCCCATTGTCCCAGGTGCTGTATGAACACAAAACAAAAAGACAATCCTTGTTCCAAGGGGTTTATAATCTAAGCATACCACAAGAGACAACGTGGATATAGACAAATGGGGGAGCACAAGTAAACAATGAGATAATATTGGTCAGCATGACAGGCTGTGGTCTTAGCACACCAGCAGCTTAACTATTGTTAAGTCTTTTGTAGACATAAGAACAGAAGAATGGCCCTTCTGGGTCAGACCAAAGGTCCGTCTAGCCCAGTATCCTGTCTTCCGACAGTGGCCAATGCCAGGTGCCCCAGAGGGAATGAACAGAACAGGTAATCATCAAGTGATCCATCCCCTGTCGCTCATTCCCAGCTTCTGGAAAACAGAAGCTTGGGACACCATCGCTGCCCATCTTGGCTAAATAGCCATTGATGGACCTATCCTCCATGAATTTATCTATTTATTTTTGAACCCTGTTATAGTATGACTGTGTGTGGTGTGAAGAAATACTTCCTTTTGTTTGTTTTAACCCTGCTGCTTGTGTTGACCCCTAGTTCTTCTGTTATGAAAAGGAGTAAATGGCAAAGCAGAGTTTTGAGGAGAAATGAAAAAGGTGGGCAAGGATATAGCTTTGTGGATTATAATAGAGCCCTCAGAGGGCCAGATAGTCTAGTGGGTAATACATCCAGAATCACTTTTCACCAGGAAGGTCTTGCAGTCCAGTTCCTCACCTGAGAAGGGATTTAGCTTCTTAGGTTGCAATGGCCTTCCCCACTTCTTTACTAAAAGGGCAGTGAGACTGGAATGTGGTATATGCCCCTCCTAAAGCAGGGGCAGTTTTTAGGACCTCCCAGGCCCTCCCACTCCACCGGGCTCCAACCCAGGGCCCTAGTAGAGTGAACAGTGTCCAGCCCCTTGGCGTGCTCTCGGAGTTATTCTCCCTGGGTCACTTCCTACTGTCCATCTCCTCAGTGGCTCCAAGTCCAATAGAAGATAACAAAAGAAAAATAAAAGACAACTAAATCTTCAGCCCCCACCAGGCTCAGCAAGCAATCCTACTCCTCGCAGGATGGCTTCTTTGGCACCCTTGTCCAGGAGCTGTCAGGGTAGGTCTGTCTTCCTCCCCAGTCTCCCCCTTCTGAGCTAAGTTACTTCCTTTTAAACTTGAGTTGGAGTTGGAGCATGCTCAGTTGGTCTGGAGGGGTGAGTCTACCTGGGCCCACTATTGTCCATTAGCCGCTTTGGGCCCAGTGTGGGCTTTGCACACTCTGTCGCATGGATGTTTACCGGGAGTGCCTGCCAAGCATGTGGGGCAGCGTGGGAGAAAGCACAAAGGTGTTTGTTTGAAAATTTAACACATGGGTGGTGGAAGCTGGCATCAGAGGCTGATCAGAGGTGAGCATCGACAGCTTGAGAGCGAACAAGTAAGTTGGGTTTGGGGGATTGACTGTGCACGGCCTTGAAAGTGAATGCAAGTGGCTTATGCTTGATGTGATAGAGAGCAGGGAGCCAGTGGAGAGATTCAAAGAGAGGGGTGAACATGGTCAAAGTCACAGGCTAGGAACATGATGTTTGCAGTAGCATTCTGAATGGAACTGACAGGCGGAAACGGCATTTGTGAGGCTAGAGAGAAGGACACTGCTGTAGTCAAGATGTGAGATGGGGAGAACTTGGATGAGAGTTTTAGCTGAGTGGATGGATAGGAAGGGCCATATTGTAGAGGTGTTATGCAGAAAGAATGGGCAAGGTTTAGATATAGCCTGGATGTGAGGACCTAGAGAGAGCTCCAAGCTGAAGATGAAGCAAGGTTATGGGCCTGAGGGACAGGCCGGGTGGTGGTGTCATCCACAGTGATTGAGGTAGGAAGTAGCAGGGAGGGCTTGGAGGGGGAGAGAGATTAGGGGCTCTATTTTTACCATGGTTAGGTTGAGCTGGTGGCTGGATGTCCACAAGGCGATGTATCAATATTACATTACAATGCTGGGACAGTATGATTAGCAGGATGGTAATGGCTATATCAGGAGACTATGAAGCAGGAGACTGGGAGCCCAAATCTCCCTCTGCAGAAGATGTGTAACTTCAGTGGGAGTTACCCACATCCTACAGTGAAAGAACTGAGGATATGGGTTCTACTTTTGATTCTGCCACTTGTGGTGGGACTTTGGCCAAATCCCAATGTCTCTATGCCTCAGTTTGGCGGTCTGTAACTTAGGGCTAGACATTTATTTATGTACCCAATAAAGTGTTCTGAGAGCCTCCAACGAAAGGCACTCTGGGCTTGATCCCTCTTCTATTTGAAATCAATTAGAGTCTTTCCATTGACTTCAATGGAGCTGGAACTGGTTCTATAAAAGGGACAAGTATTATTAGTAACAGTAATTCTTAGATGAGGGAAATTTTCTTGGCAACCACCGTTCCCCTGTTCTCAGGAATGTCTCTG
Organism: Trachemys scripta elegans; assembly: GCF_013100865.1. Classification (NCBI taxonomy): domain Eukaryota; kingdom Metazoa; phylum Chordata; order Testudines; family Emydidae; genus Trachemys; species Trachemys scripta. The sequence goes on along the minus strand of NC_048300.1, from coordinate 188,943,684 downwards.
AGGTTGCTGGAGGAAAAATTGTTTTCTACAAGGTATTCTGCCCTCTGTGTGTGTGCGTGTAAGAGAGTGAGAGAGTGTGAGCTAAGTCCACTTGCACAATAATTTTACAGGCTTTGAAAGGGTTATATATTTCACCAGGCAGTCCCTATCAGCGGCACTGCTGGGAATGCTGGGCCCAGTTGCCCACGCTATTACATACGTTTAATTCCATTGACTTCAATGGAGTTACACCGACATAAAATAGGTGTAAATGGAGCAAAGAATCAGACCCAGATGATACAATTCCCATACAGCCAAACAATTGTCAGTTCAGCTATTAGCAAGTGGCTTGATATGTATATTTATTATTATCATTACTACTATGTGATGAATGGAAATCAACCCCTGTCGCATTCTAGCCAACACCAGTATGACTCAGCTTCCATTCAGATTCACTTTTACCTACAGTTTCCAGTTTTGAACTGCACAAATCTAGAGAAAAAATCAGTTAATGGAGGAATTAAACAAACAAAAATCCCATTCGAACCATCGTGTCTTGGAAATGTGCAAGTTTTCCCACCCACTTAAATCTCTGGGCATAAATTAAAGCACATGAGAACTGGTTCCAAAACCCAGAGACAATGGCAACATTAGTCTATTAGCATCAAGAGTTTTCAAGTGAGCAAACCACCAGCGCTTGCATGGTTTTCAGTTACCGCCCGCCAGGGCAATTTTCAGAAGGGCTTCAAAACAACAGGATGAGCCTCAGTCAATTTAACTGATGTCGGAGGGATTTCTTTCTTTCCATGGGGGAACTGCAAACGCAGTCACTGTGACAATGAGCTAAGGTTTCTAAGGTTTTCCTTTAAGGATGTAACAAATGTAGGAAACTGTGCAGGAGAACTCTCCATAAATCAGAACCTGAAGGGATGCATTGTGTGCTGCAGCAGCTCTGAACCTTCGACAAGATGTTTCTCGGGCAAGTTTTTTGGAATTTTGGTGGGCTCTGACCTGCAGTTTTCACTTCCAAAATAACTTGACTTTTCTAAAGTGGTAATTTCATTTTCATGATAATGCTAAACTCAAGCCACATGTGCTTTAATTTAAAGCAGGGCTCGGGCTGCAGAGCCTGCCAAGAAACAGTAGAGAAACATGCTTATTCTACTAGTTTGCTTGAGGCTCTCTGCATTTTTGAATGCCTCGGCAAAAATATAGTTTTTAAATAAGCCAATCCCAGAGCGGTGGGCTGTGGAGGAGTTATACATTTTTGCATTAAAGTCTTGTTGGCGTTCCATGCATTGACTGGTTAATTAAGAACCGATGAATTGGCACCAGAGGGACACATTATTTGATGACCTTGTTGGCTATCTAATTTGACAGCTAAGGTGCTGTCCAGACCCTTTCTCAGCCCTGAACTGGCACATTCGACTTCACCGCAGCACAGACAATCATACTGGTTTAGCTATGCTAGGCCAGCCCGTGTTATGTGCTGTTTTGGAACTTTGGTTGTTCAGCTCTTTCTGCTAATTAACCCCCCCATGATGGATATGTTTACAATGTCTTTGTCGACACTTTTAGGATTATTTAAAACTCTCTGGGGAGGCTGTAAAAAGCAATCCTGTTTTTTTATTCAGAGAGAGGGAATGAGAAATACAGAAAAGACAGACAGAAATGAAGAGACAGAAAAGAAGAACTTTTCTCCCCTCCTTTGGAAAATGTAGGGCTTGGATTCTCAGTCAATGAACACTGCTGCTTTGCACCAGCTGAGGATCTGGCCCCTTCTATCAGTTAAAATGTCTTTCCGAACCACTTACAATAACACTTTGTAATTGTGGAGCACTTTTCCAGCCAGAGTTCTCAAAGCAGATTACCGAGCTGGGTAAAGCTTATTAGTCTCACTTTGCAAATGATGCAACTGAGGCACAGATGTGTTAGGATCAGTATTTGCAGACTTGCTTTCCACTGGCTTCAACTAGACGTGTGGGAGCTCTGCACCCTTCACAATCAGGCCACTTTTATTTACAGGGCCCAAGTGGGATTTAGATGCCTAACATTAGGCATCAATGTTTGAAATGTTGGGCCTATTTTCACTAGCAGGGAATTTGGACCATTTCCACCGACTTGCGTCCATTACATCAGCAGAGAATCTGGCTCATTTCCTAAATGATTTGCCCAAGGTTACACAGAATGTTAGCAATTAGAGTTAGGAACAGAATCCAGCTTTCCTCGCTTCCAGCACCATGTGCCATCCACTAGACCACAACTGCCCGTCTCGCTGGCCCACTGTTGTGGCTAAGCACTGTCCAGAGAGGAAGTCAGTTTCTGACACATAGGTACAAACCAAAGCCCACGGAAGTCAATGGATTTTCAAAGTTCTTCCCTTTCTCTTTGTACCTATTGGACAATCTGTTCACTTTAAATGACCTGATTTCTGACTACGTATTCTGCTAGACATGCTTTTCCCTCCTGCGTGTGAGAAGCATTAACACTTTAATAGATATTGCCTCCCCCACTTGCTGCAGCGTTGTTTCCAAATGGCCCCCATGCCTAATTACTCAGCCTTCTGCTCAGCATCACGGTTCCAAGCCCCCTACAAGGTTCCTCTTATTGGTATCCTGCCATTTCCAGCTAGGAGCTGCTCATTGTGTGCCAGCTTAACAGTGCAGCAATGAATTTTCTGTTTCCATTGCGTCTGCCTATATCTGAGACTGTAAGTGGGATCAGTGGGCTTTGCTCACAAGCCTTGAATTCCATTTAATTCAGCAGATAGGCCCTGACAGAGTCCATGTGCCCAAAGTCACCCACGCCCCCTGGGGGAAAAAAAAAGCCTGTTGCACTCAGGGTATGTTCTTGAAAATCCCTGAAATTATATCTCAATTTCCCAAAAACAGCTTTATACTTGAAGACAATAGGGGGAAGATTTTTAAAAAAAGATCTTTAATTTTTAGGCCACTAGTTGCCTCCAAATCATTCTTCCCAGGCTGTGGACAGGGCAGCCTAGAGACCGGTTGTTTTACAGTGACATATCTTCAGGAAGAAGTATTTAGAAACTGAACCACAAATGTCTCAAGACAGACATGATTCAATGATTTCCCAAAACAGGGATTTTAAATAAACATTGCATTACATCTTTCTGTATTTTTTAATAAACCAGAAGTAAAACACATGCAGCAGCTTCTCGGAAGGATGTGCAGGTAGTGAATTATCTACAAGAAATGACACGGGGCTGATTGCTCAAAGCTCCCTTCTTTCCCTGAACTATCTGGCTGGCTAGTTCTTATATATATTGCACACATGCACACACAGGCACGCACACATGCAAAGTATGTTAAAAGAACATTATTATGGTTGAAAAGTCAAGCACTCAAAAGTTAGGCAACGCCAGAATTAAGGTTGCCGGTGCAGCCTTCCCCTTTGTACCTATGCATTATGATTCAGTCTATTATTTCATGATCACATGATATTTTTTCCCCACAGGATCCCTGTCATTCATTCTGCTCTGGGGATGAATCAGGCTATAAGACCCCCCCTGCCTCATTGGTTGCAGAAGTTGGAATGTGTGTAGTGGATGACGCAGGGCATTGCAAGAAGAGAAAGGATGGTCTCATGGTTAAGGCAGTTCAATGTTGCCCTGGAGTGCTGGATTCCATCTTTGCTTTTGCCACAGAGTTCCTGTGTGATGCTGGGCAGGTAACCAAGATGTTGTCTGTAGGATCCCTGGCTCATTTGTGGCAGAAATTGGACAATGCTCATTTAATGGGCAGCTATTCAATATTTTGTTTTCTCCTTGTTGTTCAACAAATGCCTTATTAACGGCACAAACCCTGCTCTGAGGACAGAATTATTAATTTCCTCATGGTTCTCATTGCTATAGTATCGGAGTGCTTCACAAATATTACTTACTTTATCTTTACAAAACCCCTGTGAGATGAGGGGGTATTTTTATCCCCATTTTATAGATGGGGAACTGAAACAGAGACATGATGGTTGAAAGTATCCACTAATTTTGCGTGTCCAATTTGAGATGACTAGGACCTAATTTTTTCAGATTACTTAGCATCATATAGCACTTTATAAGCTCAGAGCACAGCTCCCATTGCCTTCAGTTGCGCCTGTTTGCACTCAGCACTTCTGCAAATCAGATCCCAGAGTCTCAAATCAGGCACGAATTAAACAAGGAACACCCCTGAAACATTTGATTTAACTGACTTGAGTAACATCACACAGGAACTCTGTTGCAGAGGCAGGGACAGAATCCACTTCTCTGGGGCAGCATTCAACCGCCTTAACCATCAGACCATCTGTTCTCTTTCTGCAATCCTCAGTCTCATTCGCCACACAGCTTCCAGCACCTGCAATAAATGAAACGGACAGATCCTGCAGACAACAACCCCTTTCAGTACACACCCCTGATTTATCCCCAACACAGGACCATCCTTTGCACTGAATGAGGCAGGCAAAAATAGTATGTGATCATGTAATTAAAGACTGTATCATAATGTAAATGCACAAAGGGGTCCAATTAAGGTTGCACAGACAGCCTGGGCTCCAATGAATGACACCAGAAGTAGTCTATCATCCTCGACCAATGTGAGGGAGGGATGAGACACATTGCCAGGGAGTTTCAGATATTTGCTGATAGCAGAGGAATGGTGAGACTCAGGAATCTTGGGTTCTGTTCTGGCCTCTGCAGCAGAGAAAGTGCTAGTGGGCACAGAAGCTTCTCCCTTATCTCCTCCAACCTGTTCTTGTCCCATCCCCATTCTCCTTACCTACAAAATTCAAGTCTCCACTCTTCAGAATTCCCAGCTCCAGAGTCCTGCAGCCCCTGAGGTTGAAGCAGAGAATGTCACAGAGGTCTCTGGAAGTCATGGATTCCATGACTTCCATGACCTCCGTGACATAAACGTAGCCTTAATTATAACCCAAAGCCAACATATCTCAGTGTCATTCTTGACTGCACACTGACCTTTCATGACCACCTCAAAAAAGTGGCCTCTAAAGTGAGGACTCGCATCAACATTATTCAAAAGTTAGCGAGAACAAGCTGGGGATCAACTGACGTACTCAGTTGCAGAGTACTGTGCACTGGTGTGGACAAGAAGTTGCCATACTCAACTTGTGAATAGGCAGCTGAAACAGATTATGAGAATCATCACAGGAACTTTAAAATCAACACTTCTATTGTGGCTTTCTGTATGAGCAAACATCAAACCTCCAGCTATCCATTGAGATATAGCCACAGCAAGAGAACTTAAGTGTGCCAAAGACTATCCAGAACTTTCCATCTGGCAGGTTATGGATAACGTATCCCAACAATGTTTGGAATCAAGAAAACCACTGTGGACCATATGTGACCACCTCATGTCTCTGGATCCAGCCATGGAATGGCAGTGTCTGGACTTCATCTACCATTCCAAACAAGCACATTATTAGTCACCCAATAAGCCGCTCTCGACCTGCCATGCAGACTTTGGACCACACTGAACTGCAGCCGAACAAACCATGGAAGATATGGCTACTTGATGCACAGTGGAAAATCAAAGACTCCCTTACATGCGACTGGGTGAGAAAACATCCACACCATCGAACACATCATCATGCAGTGCCCCAACTATGGGTACAAAGGTGATTTGGATGATATCAACAACATCACAGAGAAGGCCTTGACATGGCTTATGGGCTTACAACTGCATCTATAGAATGTTGCTTTTCAAATGCTACACACACAAGATGTCTCTGACTGCTAAGACTGAACTGTAATGTGGAGGAAAGGTCAAGTGCTTACTACAGGGGATGGGGAATCAGTACTACTGGGTTCTATTCTCAGCACTGCCACTGACTTGTTGGGTGACCGCGGGAAAGTCATTTAGCCACCAATTTCAAATCGGAGTGCCTAAAAGTTAGGGATTTACCACCATATTAAGGCATCTAGATAAGCGGCTTGATTCTCAGGGGTGTTGAGAATCCACAGCTTTTACTTATTTGGGGGCTGAACTGGAGACCTCTAAGATTCAAAAATGTTGACCTTAATCTAGAAATGTATACGAAAGTATGTTTTTGCATAAGCTTAAATTGTGCAGAAACTGATGAGGTCATCAGAAGGCTGCTGGTATACTGCTGCATACTAGCTGACTGTGAGCCCTTGGGTTGGCCAGTGAACTACACAGATATTTCGATGGCAATTCAGGCTTTGGTCACCTCCCAGTTTGAATTGTATAAGGCCCAGCTGCATGAAAGATTCCCTCTCTCCATACACCTCATCAGTGTAGTAGAGACCATCTGGGTTGCTTTTACAGACAGTTCCTGGAGTTTCATTGTCCAGGGCTTTCCAGACCTGTGCAACTCACTCTCTCTGGCAGCCTGACCTAAATTCTCAAAAGGGATTAGGGATTTTGCTTGCCTTGATTTTTGGGTACCCAGCAGAGGAATATTAAAGACACCTGAATGTCAGAAAGTGCTGAGCACCCACTCTCAAAATCAGCTCCCCTAGAAGGGGATCAAAAATGGAAGCACCCCAAATAGCCAATCACTTTTGAAACCCTTGTCACGGTGTTTAACCAGCTTTAGGTCCTGTTCATGCAAGATTCTGAGCTGTGTACCCTCCTCTCCCATTGGGTGATCTGCACCTGGCAGGAACAGACTCCTATAGCACAATGCAGGGCATATTTATTACTGAGGCTTTTAATTAAAGATCACACCACACCTCCCAGTTCATTCATTTTAAAGCTCATTATCTGTGATTAAGAGACTATTCTGGAGCCTGCTCCCATATTTCTCAGTGGGAGGAGAAGGGGGCCTTAGGTGACTGTTCTGCTGTTTGTTACATTGCCCAGATTAGACGGCAATGAGCAAAATTAATTCATTAAGCAAAATATGGATTAAAAGACTTCTGATCATTTAGTCTGACATCCTACATAACACAGGCCCATAGAATTCTGCCCAAATGATGAAATACATACCTTTCCTCTAGCTCTATCTAAAATATCTTCTCACACCCTATGGAAGAAGATAGGTAGACCAACTATTGGATTAGTCAAATACACTTAATTTCTGCCCATAGGAACTGGAAAAAAAACTTGGTGCCTATGCTCAAATTAGAGAAAACATGAGTTTCTCCAATGAATTATGAGAGCCAAGAAATATGTTTTTTGCACGGAGAACTATGGAAAGCTGACAATGAAAGGGCTGAGAAAAGCCATTCCACGGTATTCAGATAATTACTTTCTACTTCCACCTCCTTGTTTCAAACACAAGATAAGTGATGACCCGGAAGGATTGGAACCCCAGAGAAGGAAGCACTGATTTTAGTGAATGTAACACTTCCAGGTCACACAAGATGATCTAGTGGTTCCTTCTGGCCTTAAAGCCCATGAATCACCGTCCCCTCTCCTCTGTGATCAGCCTTACCAGGCATCTCAGGCCACTTGAGGGATAGGCTCATTTAAAGTGAACTAAACACAATTAAAAGTAAACTTGTGTTAACTATGCACAATTTAGGCCATTTAAACATCCAAGAATCAGCTTCTTGGGCATCTAAATTGCATCTACCACTATGTAAAAATATAGCCCTATATGTCTAACAAATCTTTCCCTCTGAAACACTTGCTGGTTTAGCTCTGTGAACGTTAAATAATCCCTCTATGGCTCTGCTCTACCTTGTGGGAAAACTCCTGTAGCTTTATTGTAAACATAATTATGTTGTGTGGAGCTTTCATTAATCTAACACAAAACCACAGGCTCACATGCATCAGGGTGTTTCCCCCCCCCCCCCCCCCCCCCCTGGAATCTGCCCTTACTTGCAGTTGCGGCATGGCACTTATTTGTATAGCATGAGCTTTTTGCAAATGTACCATCAAAAACTAAATCTCCCCTGTTCTTTACATTACGATAACTAAACAGAAGGTGTGTAATAATAGGGAGTTCCAGGCAGGCCCTTTCTTTGAGCCATTACTTTTCAGACTGGTGTACTTAAGCTGCTTGGCTCAGTGAGTATCCTGTGCAATTATTACTGGGCTTTTGTGTTAGCAGAAGTAGCAAATTATAGCACCAGGGTTAAAAATGCAGAGACTGTGAAGTAAGTTCAGAGATGCCTGGACAATCAAGGTAGTTTCTTTTGTCCCACAGTCATGGATTATTCCTCCATGACTGGGTAAAAAACATCTGAGGTCTTTTTAGGGTGTGCTCCTTAGGCAGAAAGAGGCATGGCCTAATGACTTGAGTACAGGCCTAGCAATCACAGATTTAATTCTTGTAACCTCAGATACATGTACATGCTCAGCCTCAATTTCCGTATCTGTGAAAGGGGGAGAATGACACTTACCTACTCACTTCACAGGGCTATGGGGGAAATTAATTAGAAGTAATGTTTGTATAGTGCTTTGAATATGAACAATGCTAATTATTATCATTCAGACTTGGAAATTTGCAGCAGGGCCTCCTGTTTGTCTGAACGGTTGCAATTAAACATGGACAAAACCGGAGGGTGGTTTTTGGTTTTCAAGAATTTTGGAAATTCAGGGTTGTTTTTTTGTGAAACCAAAATCAGGTGGTTCAGATCTATGTTCTCTTTGACCAGAACCCTAACATCAGGTAAATTTCTGATAAATGATTTCAATTATATTGCAGGCATTGTTTAGTGGTTAGAGCACAGAGAGAGGCATGGAAAGGAGAGTTAAGGGTACACATTCAGCTCTGCCACTGACCTGTGTGACTTTGACCAAGTCACTTCACCTCTAAGTTCTTTCATTTCCCGGTATGCCTCAATTTCTAGTGCAGGTCTATTTTAGGTTCTTGAATTGTTTTTACTAGTACCCTTCACTCATGGGTTTCCTCCTTGCATATGTTCCCAACATTTCCTTCACCCCAGCTGTGACTATTGTCCAGTCCTCCCAACCTGTAGATTCTGAACTGCATCCCCATATCATACCATCTCTTAAAAAAATAGAAATCCTCTCACCTCATTCAGATTTTTTCCATCATTCTCTTACTTCCTGAGCCGATTCCAGCCCAGCTGCAACAGTGGCGTCAGTTATTATTATTTGTCTTACCTACAGGCCCCAACTGAGATCAAGGCCCCATTGTTCTAGGTATTGTACAAGTGTCTGCCCAGAAAAACTTACTGTGTAACTAGGCAAGGCAAACATAAGGTGGGAAGGGGAAACAAGCACGCAGAGTTATAGTATCTTGCCCAAGTTTACAAAACAGGAAAGTGGCAGAGAGGAATAAAAGTAAGTCTCCTGAGATCTAGTTGACTGCCCTACCTCCTGGATCATGCTGCCTGCCACTAGATCACACGGCCAGAGCGGCTTTGGTGCTCAATGTTTTGACTGATCTGAGCTAGTCCATCCCTTTTATTGTAACCCTGAGAGGAGATGAGTGTGGGATTCTCTGTGGAGAATTGAGTAATTCTATTCCATGCTCTGTAAGTTCTCTTACCGTGCTCATCCGGGTAGTATCTGAGCACCTTCCAGGAGCTCACTAAGCAATGTGACTACACATGTATTCACAGATTCTAAGGGCAGAAGGGACCATTGTGATCATCTAGTCTAACCGCCTGCCTATAACACAGGCCACAGAACTGCCCCAAAATAATTCCTAGAGCATATCTGTGAGGCAAACCCACAGCCAGACCAGGGCTGCTCACTCAGGTACTATGACTTACCCTTACAACAGAGCCTGCAGTGACTCAGCCCTCAGGCATGCTGCAGCAGCCTATCCCTGAGCGGAGCCCAGGTCAGATGACCCCCAGGCTCAGGTACTTCACCAGCCCTGCCAGAGCTGCAAGTTAGTCTGTGCAACAGCACTACCCAGCCAGGAACCCTCCTGCTTCCTCGCAGTGCAACAGATTCTCTAGGCTCCCAGCCTGCTCTCGATCTGGTTCCTGTTTCGGTCCAAGTACTGTCTCAGCCTGGTCTAGGCCCTACTCCAACCTTGCTCTAGCCTGGTTACTGACCCACTCCCGCCCTGCATCCACCGCCTGACTCCCAGGCCCTCAGGCTGGCACCCAACGAGCTTTGACCTTTGGCCTGCATCTGGACTCTGGCTATGATACTGACTTGGTTAGCCTATGGACTCTGACCTTGGTTCTGACCCATGGCCTGTCCGCAGACCACAGTTTCAGCACAGCCCTCGGAGAAAGTTCTATCTCCTGCATAGACAAGCTTTACTCTTAACTCTGTGGGGAGGTTCTGTACTGTAGATCATAGAATCATAGAATATCAGGGTTGGAAGGGACCTCAGGAGGTCATCTAGTCCAACCCCCTGCTCAAAGCAGGGCCAACCCCAACTAAATCATCCCAGCCAGGGCTTTGTCAAGCCTGACCTTAAAAACCTCCAAGGAAGGAGATTCCACCACCTCCCAACATTCCAGTGTTAGGTACAGCATGCCTATACTTAGGCCATTTCTCATTATTAATAAAACCACCATGTTTCTTGATGCCATCTTTAGCAGTATTGCCTCCCGGAAGTGACATAGAACTTTCATACACCACAAAAAAACATGGTTGGCAAGTAATTATTTAGGCACGTGGATAGCAAATAATTATCTGCATATCGCTAATCCTCTATCACAACTAAAACATCTAGTAAACTTAAAGGAATACTGTCAAAACATTTAGGGTCTACTTGTTCAAGAAAAATTACAGGACTTAATGGGGCAAATTCTGAATAACTTTCTTAGGGACAGAGTCTGCAACCCATCGTCAAATTGTGTAGGTTCTTACTTGGTGAGTAATGGGACTGCACATGGAATATGAGACTATGCAACACAAGGAAGGGCCACAAAATCTGGTCCTTATTTTTTATTTTTTGCTTGCACTGTTTTCAATAAGTGTTTTGCCTTAGTAGTAAGCATTCTTGGATTTGGCTCAGTCTGAATGGACGTTTTCCCATGAATTAAAAACCCCTGTTAAATGATCAGGAGAAGAATGGTCCAGTGGTGAGGACGCCAGCTTGGGAGACTGAGGTTCAGTTCCCTGCTCCACCATATACTTCCTGTGTGAATTTGAGCAGGTTGTTTAGTTTCTAGAGCTGTGCCTCAATGTCCCATCTGCAAAGATGCAGCTAGTTACACAACACCCCTGCGAAGTACTAAAAAATATGTTCAAAGATTCTTAGGGCATGTCTATGCTGCATCTGGGTGTGAACTTCCCCACACAGGTCCACAGACACACTAGTGCTCTACAAATTGCCGTGCCGATATTGCAACTCAAGTTCTCAGGGCCAGCTCCCCAGACTTCAAAGCCTGAGCTCCAGCCCAAGTTGCAATGTCTACACAGCTACTTATAGAGCACTAGCGAGAGTCTTTGAATCCGGATGGGCAGGTTCGGTCCCAGATCCAGTGTAGATATGTCGTTAGTGCTCAGATATTATAACAGGCTCCATTTAAGTACCATAGATAAGAGTTGTGGTCTGTGTGCATCTTTAACTGTAGACATGGTCCTTACACATACTATCCTGAGCATTTCAATGAGCTGTTTCGTATCAATAAAATGTGCAAATGGCTGTGTGTAGTGGTGATATGAAGCAGGACATGACATCAATGCTGGTTTTGCTGAGTGTATATGCCCCAACTTAGTCATGGTATCAAGCCACATTCCTTGCATGAACCAGAATTTGGTCCCTTGCATGTGATCTGGAGTTAGCAACATAACTGAAATTCTTATTTTCATGAGGACTAATTGAATTTTTGAGTAACTGGTTCCTGTGCAAACAAAAAGGGATGTCATAGAAAATCCAACCCTGAACATTTATAAAGACTGACTCCAGGAAACAGAATGAACGCCAAGCACATTTTTTCTGCAGACCTTTTTGACTGGTTTCTTTTTAGTTTGGATGAAGGGCTGGTGGGTTGTACATGGAATATGTTTCAAAACTAATTAGCTTTGACTGTTCATTATGCCTCATAAAAAGAAAATGTCTAATTTTTTCTTTATTATTCAGATTGCATATTTTCTTTATCAGATGGTTGAGAACAGTTTAACTAGAAAGATTATGACAACTCGTCTCAGGAATAACAAAGAAAATCAATTTTTTCCATATTTGTAAAATTGCTTTCTACCCCACCTCATTGGGTCAAGGGCACTCGTCTTTGAAATTAGCACGGAACCATGATTTCCTGGCTCCCAGTCCTGTGTTCTAGCCACAGAAACCATCTTCCTCTCACATATCTAATATATTCCATCTTAATTTCAGTGGAACGCCTTGAGCTACAGGACATTCATTTAAATCCATATAGCTCAATCGTAATTTATATTGATCTTTAGTTTCAATTCTTCTTCCATGCCTCTTCTTAATCATATTCTCTAAAGACTAAATAATCCCAATTTTGGTCAACCCCTTTTACGTGTGAGCCATTCTGTTGCATTTATCATTTTTATTATCCTAGGCTGTGCTCTCTCCAGTTTAAATAGATCTTTTTTCTAAGTAGCTATTTCTGAGTCAATTTCAGCTTTATATATTAGTCAATAAATATCCTCAAATGACCCCTCACATTCTTATCCCAGATAATTTAACTGCAAATCCTATTCCAAGTCATACACGTCACGTTTCTAATCTCAGTACAATATTTGCCATAATACTACGTTGCATATTCCTGTTATCCAATGTAATGACCTGATCTGACATCCACTGAAACTGGTGAGAGTGATTCCATTGACTTCTATGGGCTTGTGTGGAGCTCTGTCCATACCAGGAGAGGTGGATAACTGCTGCCAAGAAGCCAGAAGCTGCTGCTGAGAGTCTGCTGGGGCTTTCATTGAGCAGGGAGCCTCAGAGATGGTTGGCGGCTTCACTGGAGTCAGGGCAGAGATTATTGCCATGCCTAGAGCTGACTGAGGTGGGCCTGAGGTGAAGGCAGTATAAGTAACCACCACCCTTGTTTGGGAAAGTACTTGCAAGGGAAGGGGGACAGCAAAGAGACTCTAAGGGTATGTCTTCACTACCGGCTGGATCAGCGGGCAGTGATCGATCCAGCGGGGGTTGATTTATCATGTCTAGTCTAGACACGATAAATCAATCCCCAAGCGCTGTCCCGTCGACTCCTGTACTCCAGCTCGGCAAGAGGCGCAGGCAGTGTTGATGGGGGAGTGGCAGCAGTCGACTCACCACGGTGAAGACACCATGGTAAGTCGATCTAAGTACATCGACTTCAGCTACATTATTCACGTAGCTGAAGTTGCATAACTTAGATCAATGCCCCCTCCCCCCCCCCGTATAGACCAGGCCTAAGGGGTTGTTTGAGTCTCAGAAGTGGTGAGTTGTCTTCTGAACAAACCTGAACTCAGGATTGCAGGCATTTGGTTAAAACAACTCCAATCTTGAGAAGGGGTGTGTAGCTTGTTGCCTTGGCTGGACTGATACACTGGACCAACAGAGTGCTGTCTCCATTTTCAAGCGTTTAGAACTCGGAAATCCAGAGAAGTGTACACTTGGGGGTGGGGTAAATGGTGACAGTGTACATGCAAGTTAGATAAGTTTCATTTACTGTTGTAAACTGTATTTGTTAATTGATTTCTTGAACTGCCCCCCTGTTCATTCAAATTAGTGATGACAATTATTTTCAGTCTGTTATATCATGTTTCCTTAAGTTATTAAGTAAAGGGGTGTTAATTCTAATCAAGGTGTATATTGGGTGTGTATTGTTTATATTTTTGAGTTCGACCCATTGCATAGATTAGCTCAGGTTTATTCCTGGAGGCTCCCAAGTGAGTGTTGACAGGGCCCAGCCAGGTGGAGGCACTACCAATTTTAATTTCCTCTACAAATAAAAGGACTGCAGCAGAGGGGTGGACAGAGGATTCCCATCTATCCAACATCACCCCTGGGATACTCAGGATCTCCTTTAATGTCAACATCAGGCACCTGGGCACACAGGTAAGTGGTGCCTGCTCCCAAGTAACCCAGAGAGGAAAGGGTAAGGTTACATAAGGTTCTACTCATCCTGAGTAGAAGTGGCAACATCTGGCTCTCTCTATACACAGCATCTAGTCTTGCACAAGAAACCACAAGCAAGATTATCTGGCTTGTTATGAACATTTCTAGTCCTCTAAATCCTCTTAAATGACCACTGTCCTATTGGTACTGGATAGTCTAGTCTGCACACGCACAGCTTCTTGGCACTGTGCAAAATCAGTCCAGCTGAGAGACTCTTCTTTCTCTTCCCACTGGATATTGTGGGCCAAATTCTAATCTTAGTTTGAGTGGCATAAACCAGGAGTGCCCCCTTTTTAATTAATGGATTACAACTAGTGCAACTGAGATCAGAATATGGCTCCCAATGACTTGGTTCAGAAACTTTCAATTCCTATTTAAATAGTGAATGTGTCAGTTAATAACAGTAATTAATAACAAAAAAATCTATTTTACGCCATTGATTCAAATAGCTAGTGTTTTGTGCAGATCAGATGCACTGATGAACTGCATTATGTTACCAACTCTCTTTTCTCTCTAGTTTTCCATCTTAACTTGGCATCTGTATCTGAAGCAGATTTCTAAGTTAGACTACAGCTAGGTTAATTAGGTCAGTGTTAAATGTTTCCTGAGCAAGTTCCTGCAAAAGACACTCAGATGCATGGCGCATTCAATGCCACATGCTATGTAGTACAATTATTATTATTATTTGTATTACAGGAATACTAAGAGTGTCAGCTGAGATCAGGGCTCCATTGTTCTAGCCATTTTACAAACAGACAGTGAAAGAGAGTCCCTGGTCCTAATTGCTTGTATTTCCAATACACAAGATAGACAAAGGCTGGGAGAAAGGATTACTATTGGAGCTTGCCAACAGTTTTAAAATGAAAGCATTTTAAATCTAGAAATGACCTTTTTTCCACAAATGAAAAATGTCACAACATTTTTTGAACATTTTTGCTTTTTTGGAATTTTTTGACAGAAAAGTTAAATGAAAAAAATTAGCCTGTTGGGCTTTCAGTGTTTTGGTTTAGGTCTTGTTCAGGTTCAGGCTGTGTCAGACTCATCTTAACCCTCCTCTCTGTTTCAGGGTGTGTTTGTAGGCCATCCCATTTCTTTCTCCATTTCATTTTGTATGTGTGTGTCCTCTCCTTCTGTATGCCGAAGTTTTACAGAGCAGGCCCACTAGGCCATTGCCCAACCCTCCCTCTTGATCTGGGCTTGGGATCAGCACCAGGAACATGGACCTCATTGGCAAGGTGTAGCGGGCTTCTCATGGATGCCAGCAAGCCTAGCGGGCAGACCACAACTCAGTCTCCCAGAGCTTTGGGATGGTCTTACCGGGCAGTCTGAGGGCCTTATGGCTGAGTTACAGTCTTCTTTTCTCTTCAGTCTGGGCCATGGCCCCAGCTCTCTGCTGCCCTCTCAGGAGAGGGTTGCTCACACAGTCTAAGCAATTCAGCTAATCAGCTGGGGCTTCTCAGCTAACTTTCAGTGTCCAATTGCTCCCCCTTCTCAGGGAGAAGGGGTGGAAAAGGGAGCTAGGCCCCTGGCCTCCCAGTCAGATCTTACCCACAGATCTTCCCCTTCCCCTGTAGATTGCTCTGTCCCAGAAGCCATCTGAGTCTATGAATTTGTCTCTGGCGCAAAGAGTGTATAATCTGATTTTTAAAAAGATGCAACCCGTGATCATAATAAATCATAGGAGAAAAGGAGGGCCAGACTATAATAGCAATAATATCATTCATTCAGACTTTTTACTGAAAAATGCTTGTTTTTTGGCTACAAAAGAATTTCTCAAATCAAAACATTTTGGTTTTGAAAACTGAAATTTTTCATTTTTGATTTGGAAAAAAATTCCCATCATGTACCTAAGATTCTGAAACAGACTTGGCAATACACACCCCAGTCCCTCACCTCACACACAATCCCTCATCCTCCCCCACCAGGAACACACACATAAAAGAAGGAAGGTAGAATGACTGGTAACTGAATGTGCACAAAAGCAGGGAGGTTCAACAACCTCACACAAACACAGCAGCAGCACGAGCAGATTCACATGGCTATAATGTAGCTCTGGTATCGTGCAGAACTTCCATCTTGAGTGGTCTCTTGCAAGTT
Organism: Trachemys scripta elegans; assembly: GCF_013100865.1. Lineage (NCBI taxonomy): Eukaryota > Metazoa > Chordata > Testudines > Emydidae > Trachemys > Trachemys scripta. The sequence continues at coordinate 188,927,673 of NC_048300.1, read as the reverse complement.
GTATTCCTTCATTGAGTCAATATGAGAGAATTTGGGCTTCTTAAATCCCTCAAAACTGCATCTTCCAACCTCATCCTGGTGACAAATTCTGTCTGTGTTCATATGATTCTTTGTGTCCAGGTTACATGTTGCTGACAGTTAATACCTACTATTATTAGTGCTATCACCTAGTTCTTATGTAGTGCTTTCATCTGTAAGTCTCAAAGCGCTTTACAGAGGAGGACACTGCTGGGTACTATATCTTCCCAAATACTCTGGATATAGTAGTAAGATTTCCATCAGATCAGATCTTTGTACAATTTCCTTTTTTTTAAACAAAGGAGAAGAGAATTCACTTAGAAGTGAGAACTTTATGAAAAGCTGTAACAAAGGGATAACTAGTAGCGGTGGGTAAGAGTCATTTGACCTCAAAAAGGTAACATATTATGGAGTTACAGGATAAAAGTTAAGAACACGAGTAATTTTTAATACTGTTGAAGCCTAAATCGGATCGCAAATTCACGCAAGATTCAGGCACCTGGTGCAGGCAAATGATTCCACAACCTCATTCAGGAGTGGCTGCATTGGACACTCAGGTTGTTCAACACAACCTGCTCTTCTTCCCCACTAACACTAAGTCAACATCCTTAGCTGAGCATGATCCCAATGAGTCCTCCCTACAAAACGCTTCCTTTGATATTATTACTTGCAGGCAATGAAGAACAGTGCAAATAGAACTTCCAACTCACTTTCAAACCTGGCTATGTGGGGCCTGGCTGGGACAGTTGCCAATGAGGGGGAGCCCATCTGAACCTTTGGCTGGACTGAGAACAGAACCATTTATTAGGGGACAGAGTGAAGCAAAATGCGTGAGACAGATGCAAATAATTCAGTTTAGCACCAAATTCTAGACAAGTGGTCAATGTAGCTCAGGAGAACACTAGGACTCCAAGTCACTTCATCCTATATTTAATGTTTTTGTGCACCCATGTGGTTGGAGTTAACTCAGCCTTTGCTTGTATTTTGAATTTAACCTACTCGCATGTACTTTACTGCTATTATTGCTCCCTGCTCTGCTGGTCACAAATGACACAGAATGCAAAGCCGAATGGAACAGCCTTAGTGATGTCACACTGCTGTGAAACTCCCTGCTTTGACGTTGTAATGAACCCCATTGTGGGCCAGAAACTGGGTTTGACCAGGACCTTCAGCACCGCAACACAGCCCTCTGCCACATGAGTGGAGGGACTAGTGGCCCAAACTAGAATTTCCATTGACTTCAATGTGTGCTGCACAAATTTCTAACTCTGTTAATGCAATCGATACCAGGGTGGTATCCCAAGGGGATCAGCCACAGCTACATACCCTCTCCCTGCCAAAGGAAGCTCATTGCAAGTAGAGCTGCTTGAAATTTTTATGGAACAACACTGTTTCACCAAAATGTAAATTTTTGCACAAACGCATCAGTTTTGACAAAACGTCTCAGGTCCAGAATGGAATTTAAAGAGCAAGCCCTGCCATAGAATAACACATAGCCCAGTGGTTAAGACCAGCTCCGAGGGGGTGTAAGAGCCAGGGTCAAGTGTTTGCTCTGTCTGATTCAGAGCAGGAATTTAAATGTGGGTCTCCCGCATCCCAGGGAAGTGCCCTAACTACCGGACTACAGAGGATGGACCATTCTCTCTCACGTTTTCTGTGAAAGACCTTGTTTTCTTTCCTCCGTGGAACAAAACTTCAAATCCTTAAATATTTTCATGAAATGAAATTGTTGTTTTCCAGGCAGTCCTAGTTACTAGGGCCTGAGAATCTAAGTTCCTGTTCAGGAGCAAATTTTCATAATAACCAAACACTGTGACTATGAAAGTCAAAAAGAATCTCTTATCAAGGAGCAAAAGACTGAGGAATGCCATCGGAGTGATCCACCATAGTTGTGCAAGACCCTAGGCAGGTTCTGTAGTTATTTCTGTAAGGATTAAAGGGCAACTGGAATGTGTAGATGGAATAGCAGCATGATGGCTCGGTTCACCCCACAGGCAGAACACTTAGTAACAGTGTATGGATCTCATCAAAGACAGACTGAAAATGGGAGCCTTATTGGTTTGTATTCCTCCATGCCCTGCCAGTTCTATTCCCTTTGATCACAGCATTCCTTCTCACTGCAATTTCAAGGAAACGGGGAGAAAATGCACAAAGTACATTGGAAAAATTCACTGGGGCTTTTAGAACAATTTTCTTTTAAGGATTCAATATTTTGTCTCCAAGTGGATTTACAACATTTCACCCAATACTAAATAGGAAACTAAACCAACCTGTCACTAAAAGTAAAATGTTGACTCATGTTGACGTTTGAGCTAAAACTTATAACAGGCCTTGGAAAGAACATTTAAGATGCCTTGCATCTGCTTCCTATCTGGCAGTGGAGAATTTTATCATGTTGCTTTCCTTTTGGCTAACAACAGCATGAGGGGTTAACAAGAAAAAGGTGAATTGCAATTAAAAAATAATGATAATCTTTATTGTAAATAGCATCTCCCATGGCCAAGTATCGCAAACCTAATTACAGAATTATACTGTTACAGAAATAAATAAACTGCTCACTATTAAAATCTTTGTCATCCCCATTTGCAAGAAATGATTGTATCCATGGTACTAATGGAAATAAGCAGAGGAAATACTATGGATTAAGTACTTTTATCATTAATTGATTACAACAGCAAAATTATGAAGGTTTGAATAGTGAGCACAGTATATATAAGGATACTATGCCATACCCTCAGCTGGTTTAATTTGGGGTCGCTCCATTGTCAATTGAGCTGAGAATCTGATCAAGTCATATCTCAGATCAAAAACATAACAAATAAACTATTCATCCTGCCATAAAACCTAACCCCTCTCCAGATGAAAACTTTCCACCTACCCAAATGTCTGGGAGTTAAGATGGGCATTGCAACATGTTAAATTTGGAGGACATATCAAGTGGGTTCATAGGGTCCAGTACTCTTCAGTATTTTATTTAATGACTTTAATGATGGAGTGGAGAGTGTGCTTGTAACATTTATGGATGAGAAAGTTGGGAGGTGTTGCAAGCACTTTGGAGGACAAGGCTGGAATTCGAATGATCATATAAATTGGAGGACTGGGCTGAAATAAAAAAAGACCAAATTCAATAAAGACAAACGCAAAGTACTACACTTAAAGGAAAAAACCAAATGCATAAGCACAAAATGAAGAGCAGAAAAGGATCTGGGGGATATAGGAGGTCACAAATTAAACATGAGTCAACAGTGTGATGCTGTGATGAAAGAGGCAAATATTATTCTGAAATGTATTAGTAGGAGTGTTTTAAGTAAGACTGGAGGTAAGTATTTCACCAAGCTTCATCTGGAGTACTGTATCCAGTTTTGGGCATTACTGTTTAAGAAAGATGTGGACAAACTAGAGAGAGTCCAGAGGAGAGCAACAAAAATGATGAGAGCTTTAGAAAACATGAACTATGAAGAAAAGCTGAAAGAACTGGGCAGGTTCACCGACAGCAATTCCGGGCCTCAGGGCAGAACAGTCAATGGGCCCCCACGCACGCACAAGCTGCGCCGGCGCGGACATGGTCACCTGACATTTGGGCAGTGCTGCGCCTGCGCTGGTTGGTGCTCAGCGAGCTGCTGGCTGCGCTGCTGGGTGCGCTCTTCTGGTACTGCCAGGGCTTCCACATGCCCGGCTGGTAGGGTTGCCAACTGTCTAACCCAAAGACACTTGCCCCGCCCCCTGCCCCGCCCATTCCCTGAGGCCATGCCCCTGTCCCACCCCTTCTCTGAGGCCCTGCCCCCTGCTCACTCCGTCCCCCCTCCCTCTGTCACTCGCTTTCCCCCACCCTCACTCACTTTCACCAGGCTGGGGCAGGGTGTTGGGGTGCAGGCTCTGGGAGAGAGTTTGGGTGCAGGAGAAGGTGTAGGGTGCAGGCTCTGGGAGGGAATTTGGGTTTGGGAGGGGGTGCAGGGTGCAGGCTCTGGGAGGGAGTTTGGGTGTGGGGTGCGGGCTCCAGGCTGGGGCAGAGGGTCGGGGTGCAGGAGGGGCTCAGGGGGTCGGCGCTTACCTCGGGTGGCTCCTGAATTCCGAAAGCGACCGGTACACCCCACTGGCAGCGGCTCCTAGGAGTGGGGCCCAGCAGGTCTCCACACGCCGCTGCCTGCAGGCACCAGCCCCGCAGATCCCATTGGCCACAGTTCCCGGCCAATGGGAGCTGCAGAGTCGGCGATTGGGGTGGGGAGAAGCACGCGGAGACCCCCTCCCTCCCCTGGGGCCACAGGGACAGGCCGGACAGTTCCAGGAGCAGTGCAGAGTGACGAGTAAGGGCAGGCAGGAAGCCTGTCTTAGCCCTGCTGTGCTGCCACTGGCAGCTGTGGCCGGGGGCCCCGGCCCCTTTTAAATCGCCCAGGTCCCTGGGCAATTTCCCCTTTTGCCACCACCCACTGGTTGGTGGGCCTGGAACTGGGCATGTTTAGTCTAGAGAAAAGAAGACTGAGGGTGGGGAATGATAACAGTCTTGAAATATGTAAGAGATTGTTATAAAAAGGATGGTAATCAATTGTTCTCCATGTCCACAAAGGATAGGACAAGAAGAAATTGGATTAAGTTTGCAGCATGGGAAATTCAGGTTACGTATTAGGAAAAACTTTCTAACTATAAGGATAGTTAAATACTGGAATAGGTTACCTAGGGAGGTTGTGGAATCCCTGTCACTAGAGGGTTTTAAGAACAGGTAATGCAAACACCTGTCAGGAGTAGTCTAGGTATATTTAATCCTGCCTCAGCATGAGGGAATGAACTAGACCTCTTGATGACCCTTCCAGGCCTGCATTTCTATGACCCTCTGTCTAGAAGGTTAGAAGAAATAGGCTCTAATGGACAAAGGTGCGGGGACAATATTCTAGAAATGACACAAAGAACACCCTGATCTTAGCTCCCTACCAGGAGTGAATTATCAGGATTTCTGCCCTAATCCGGCCTTCATCTGTTCGTATACAACTAGATGCAACTCAAAATTTCTTCTACGTCTACAAAAATAGATGGGTACCTTACTTCAAAGTCTATCATTTAAGATAGGTTAGTGCAGATATTAGAGTCTAATCTTGATATTTCTGGGACCAAAGCTGAGAATTGGACTAGTTCTGTGATTCTTCTTCTTAACTAATCATCTGATATCAGAGGTGCCCAACCACCCACAGTTCCTACTGATTTCAGTAGGAGTGGTAGATGTTCAGAACCTCTGAAAATCAGGCTTAGTCTCTTAAAGATAGTGTTTATGCCTTTGGCTCTTGGTTTTCTGTGTTTATTATCAGAATTCTAAACTCTTTACAATAATGGGATACAGCTTCCCATGCTCCACTCTACTGGGGACCCATGAGAAAAAATTACTATATTTAGACCTGGAGGTGTTGGGGTTTTTTTTTGGTCTCATTGTGAAAGTTTCTCTGGCACAGGGGCAGAAGCCACGTCTGTTCTAGATTTCTGCATTCTTTACTATTTCACCTGGAATTTAAACACTTTTAACGGTGTTGTTTAAAATACAGGCAGTCCTCAGACTTACGACACAATTGGTTCCTGAAAATTGCATTGTAAGTCGAAACGTTGTAACTCGGAACCGCAATCCACTCCATTGCGGGACCGAGTTTCGTAAAGTTGAAACTGATTGTTGTAAGTCAAATCAGGGGCTCAATTCAGAAACGTTGTGAGTGCTGTTCATCGTAAGTCGAACGTCGTAAAGTCGAGGACTACCTGTACATGTGGCTCTTGCTCTTCATCTAGTCTTGCATGTTCCATTTCCTACCCCATAAGCCCTCCTGCAAATGAACTATGCTAGGTCTGCTACATTTTTGTCTTTCTATGCATATGTGAAAGTGAGTAATGGGCCATGATCCCGCAAACACCGACGGCGTTAATGGGACGAAACACATGCACACATGTTTGCAGGATCAAGCCTTAACAGGGCAGTCCATTGAGGTCTCCTAGTTAAAGCCAAATCCTATCAACCCTTATTCATGTGCATGATTCCATCAAAGCCAAGAGGACCATTCCCATGAGTAAAGACAATTTGCATGAATAACTATTTGTAGCATCAATTCCTAAGAAGAGTCTAATATAAACAGTATTAAAGATCATTGATATAGATATGATATTAAAGACTATAGGTATAGACAATCTGTAACAGTTACACAGGAGCAGTGAGATGTGACACTAGAGTCACACTAAAGATGTGACTTTATCAAGCCTGTGTAAGGGTTTTGTCCATGATAATATTTTTTAAATGTCCCTTAAAATAGCATTAGCTCTCCCATTCCACAGAATGCTAAGAAAGTCTTTCATTTTCTTCTGTTTTCACCATCATACTAATGAAGTGAAATAATTTACTATCTTAATTTTCTCTGCACTAAATGAGGCTAGAAGGAACAACTCTCACTCATTAATATATGTGAATTTAACATCCAACATCCTGTTAATCTATATTCCCTTGACCAGTGGCTCAGAACAACATCTGGGAATATTTCTACTGGGGGGTGGGAAAGGTGGGGAATGTAAGAGCCAAGTCTGAATTGATGGAATCTGGGACTGAGAACTAGATATGGCATTGGGAACCTCCTAATGGTGGGCTTTCAAACAATCTGGGTGGGAATTGACTTTCTTCCCTTTAGGCTGCAGGGTTAATTTGGCTAAAATAACTGTTCCATCTGCACGACAAACAGGGATTACGATAATCAGTAGAGATGGGTGGCCTAGAATAAATGAATATTTGTGACAATAATTAATTAGGGATGTTACAAAGCACTTTGTTCAGAGGGTACCAAAGATCAGGTTTAAATGTAATCTGAAATCACACCCAGGTCATAAAACAGAGAATGGAACTGGTTGAAATAAATGTTTTATTCAAGATAGCAGAGATCATGCATGGTTTTAGTTAATAAACAACACTTTAGACGTGGGAGAGCTTTCCCATCACAACTCTTTAGAAACCATGGTAAAAGGGACATCCCAGATCACCAAGGAATGAAGCTGTATGGGGTCTGGCTTGAGGAAGCCCCTTGAAGTTGGCTTGGGATTGCAGAGGAGAAGGTTCAGTGAATACTCTAAATTCAACTAAGAGCAGAACCAGGCCCAATGTATGGGTAACGTACCCTATTGTGACTTTTTTTTCTTGACCAGAACAGAGGAATGGGAAGATCTTCCTCAAGCACCAGATAGAGGAATAGTAAGTGCGAACTTTCATTTACTTGGAGCTATTGATACATAATCTTAAATATTTTACTAATTTTGATTCTTCCTCTCTTTTGGGCAAATCCCAAGATCCTCCAACTCAGGCTAATTTATAATGATTTCAATGAGTAGGGACCACTGGGGTGTCCCAGGTGGTTTCTCACTCACTGCACAAAACTGGAGACACTCAGGAACTGAGGTTTGGTCTGGGATCGGGGGCCATTGGGATGGACAGGATTGGGACTTGCTAACTGTAGATCATTACCACCTGTGGCTTGAGATCAGGGCTTCTCTTTGCCTCTGTTGCTGTGAAAGACCCAAGATTGATTAACTGGAGCCCTGTTCCATTAATAGCTTAGCTAAATGTTATGGGCCAGACCCTGCACAAGATTATTGGCACCTTTGTCCTGCTGCTTTGGCCAAAGTTGCCCTAAAGCTGGCATAGTTGACCATTGGAGGACTCTCCAGTGAGGGAATTCTTGTGTGGTATGGATCTGTCATAGCAGCTCTTTTGCCATTCCCATCTACCTATGGCCAGCTCGGGGATGTGGCTTTCCCCCATGGATGCCTAGCTGCAGCAATGGCTTTTTGGGGCCATTGGCAGTCAGCACCAGGGGAGACTGGCTCATCATAGATGACCCCAGAATTGGTAAGTTGTCTTTTACTCACACCCCTGATCAGCTGCACCGAGTTCACCTCAGATACAGCAGAGGATCTAGCCCTCAGATTTGGTCCCGGGGTTCTCTACTGATGTTGGGTGGCTGCCCTTTCAAGTGACTATAAGGATTAGTTCTGCCCAATTTAGCACGCCCTGTCTTCTCTTCTATCATTGCACTCTCTTCCCACTCACAGCATTGCAGTCTGGCCAGTTTGTGACTTGGCCTTCCGGATAGGTCATGCTGCGATTTCCCCTTCTGGGGGAAGCAGTCCTCAGACCCTCTGTCCTGGCTATGTCACTCCCACAATGACTCAGTTCACTGCCCTACACAATACCACTCTGCAGGGGGATAGGAGAAGCCAAGCCAACTCTCTACTCTGGGTTCCAGTAGAGCCAGCATCTACACCACCCTTACTGTGCTCACCCCTGGATTCCTCCTTACTCAGCTTCTTTCCCCCCCCCTTTCTTCTCCCTTAATCTCAGGGAGACAGACTGCAGGCTTCTTCCCTGCTGCCAACCTCCTGGTTTTATACAAGCCCCTCCTGTTCCCTCACAGGTGAGCTTCCTCCTAACTAATGCCCTTCACTCTGCTTATTTATCCCCTTTCACTCTTCTCCCCACCCCTGCCACTTTGCAGCTTAATTGGACGATTGGGCCCACCTGGACTAATTCAGCTCTTTCAGGGGCAGGGTGGTGAGTACACCCCATCGCATATTTGCTGTTGTCCTCAGCTATTGATCAAGTGGCTGTTGAATAGCCCCATGTTGTCCTTGCAGATTGCAGTGGTTTATGGTTGGCTCCAAAGGGAGCTGCAAGTGCTCCATGCCTGTCAAGATCAGGCCATAGGATCGTCAGCTCTTTTGGAGGTTTACCTCTGTGAGATACTGAGTGCTCTCAACCCGCACTGAATTCCAGGGAGCTCACAGGATCGGGCAGGGGTTCCGTTCTTTGTTTGGCAATACTTATTTATTGCAAAGCACTGAACCAAACCCCAGCAAAGTCAATGTTTCAGGATTAAATGTAATTTATTTTTCAGCATTTACTTGAAGCTTTTGTTTAATTTCCAAAATGGAAGTACTTTTCCGAATACTTTCATCATTATTTTTAGCACCTGTACACTAGGGGCTGTACAGAGACATAGTGAGTGACAGTCTCTATCCTAAAGAGCCTACATTCTAAATAGGCAACACAGACAAAGTGTGGGAGGGGAAAAACAAAAGCACAGAGAGGTGAAGTGACTTGCCCAAGAGCAAACAGGTCAGTGGCAGAAGCAGGACTAGAACTCAGGTCTTTGAGTCCTTATCAAATGTTGTATGCAGCAGAGCACACTGTCTTTTTATGCTTATGGGGAACATGTTTGTTATTTCTGCTGACCCTGTTCTCCACTTTCTACTCTGACTTGCCAAAGAATATTTAGTTAAGTTCAAGGTCTCACTCCCTGTCTTCAAGGCATTCAGTGCCCCCTCCCGCCCCCCGCCTCAGAGTATCTACAAGATTTTCTTAAGCTTTGGGTTGAAGACCGGGGCTGACAACTTTGCTCTTTGGCTCAATGGAATTCTCTGCAATAAAGGGTAAAACTCATTTGTGCAGGAGACAAAGTTCCCCCCTCCAAGGCTGATCTGAGATTGTGGAATGAACTACAAGAACTATGGACCATCACAAACCTCCCCATCTTCCACTCCCAGTGCAAGGCATGTTTCTTCGACCTTGCCTTCTCAACCATAAATACACAGCAGCATGCATATTGGGAAAAAAATCCCTTACAAAACAAAACCCTCCACTGTACATACTTCTCCCCCTGGGGAGGGGATGAGAGAACAAACAACAGTTGTTGGTCATGTCACTTAATGCACTACTGAAAAGCTCTCAGATACTATGTGGTAAGAGCAGTGCAAGAACCTGAATAGAACAGACTTTACCTAAGTATATAGAAAACCCAACACACTATCAATTACAAAAATGGAACTGGTTCTGTCAGTCCTTATTCATAGAATATGAGGGATCTTAGAAGGTCATCTAGTCCAACCTCCTGCTCAAAGCAGGACCAATCCCCAGACAGATTTTTGCCCCGGATCCCTAAATGATCCCCTCAAGGATTGAACTCACAACCTTGAGTTTAGGAGGCCAATGCTCAAACCACTGAGCTATCCCTCCCCTGCAAGAAAGTAGTTTTTCACCCCAGATGGAAGAGACAAACTTTTGGAGTCAATGGGAAATTCTCCCTCAGTTAGGGCTGCAGCCCAGGACCTACAATCCCAGCTTTTACATTTGCTGCGTCAATATTGTTTTTGTTTGTCTTTTTAAGTTATTTTTCCCAATAAAAAGTTGTAAACCAACCCCTCCTCCACCCCTCAAAATAACTACCTCAAACTTTTTTTTTCTCTCTCCTTTTTTAGTTTTCCACATTTGCGGTTGAGGAGGGGTGTGTTCTAGGAAGACAATAGCAGTCTCTTAGGAAATCTGTCATTTAAAAACAAACAACCAGAAACTAAATGCCAGTGTCAGTCAAAATGAAAAAGGATCATCAAATTCTTAAGCAAAAGCTACAGATAAAGTGATCCAGACACCAAACTGATTTTTCATGCCTCCACGTTAGCATAAATAGGCAACTGTCAAAATACAGCATCTTGTCCTTTGACAAAGTGAAATTCCACTAAATTGAATCAAGTTGAACAGAGAGTTGACTGTAGTTTAGACAGGCTCTCCCTCCTCTTCTGAGATCAGGGGCCTGTTTGGCAGAGCTCTCAGGTTCCAAATGAAAGAAACGTGTTGGAATAGAATGAGTGATGAAAAAAATGTCCCTAACAGGAATTCCATTAATTAAAACCGAAGAGGTTGACAAGCCTTGAGCGAATAGTTTGCAACGTTAAGAGAGGGGAGCCATACTTCCCAGTGTCTTGAACTAGTTTGATCCCCATCTCTGTTAACAGATTAATTAAAGTATAATTTATAGAGTATTCACTTCTTGCTATCAATAAATAAAAATAAACACTGTATCGATAAAACTCAGAAGAGAGTTTACCATCCATACAAGTCACTTCTGCTATTATGTAGTGCCTTGGTCTCTTCGTTTATCTATGTTTAAGCTATCTATTTTAGGGATTTATATTGCTGTCTGTCACCACAGTATCTGATACCTCCTACAGAAAACAGATTAGCAATTGTGAAGTTGCTAGTGGCCTCCATGGACACACAGAGTCTTTTCCTTTTGGGGGTATAGAAGCTCTACTTGGCAGAGGTTGACTGGTTGGTTGATTGGTTGATTTGTTTGTTCAATACTTTGGGGTCTTTTGGGGTTTCCTTGAATTTGTATTTCTTATGGGTTTGATATTTTGGAAGGGCAATGGATGATGGCTGATGGCTGGAATGGGGTGTCAGTGTTCTGAGTGTCATTCTTGTTATGCGGAAAGGCACTGTTAAAGAGAAAGGTTTTGCAGCATTTGTAGCAGTAGGTTAGGTTGCCTACTCACTTCTTATTTCCCTTGAAGCAAATTTTGAATAAAGATGATAAAGATTGTAAAAGTAGCTCTGCTTATAGTTAAGTTTGCCGGACACTTCCCATTATAAGATTCTGTTTTCAGTTGCTTATATCTCTGTTAAACTTTAACATGTTCAGACTGAATTTTTCCATTCTGGGCATCTGCCTCCAGCTAAATTTCTTTTGAAAGTTTCAGCCGAAATGGTTTAGCCATTTCTAGAAACGAGGTTAGGGGAAAATACATTGTTTTGTCCATATTAAAAATGGGGTTGAGGGTCAGATGAGGAGCCTGGGGTGTTGTGGGGGAGGAGAATGGGACTGGCTGGACAAGGAACCTGGGTAAAAGACAAGTGGGATCAGCTGAGTAGCCCCGGGATGACAGACTTTAGAGCAGCATTTAACTGCCTTAACCATGAGACCATCCTTTCTTTTCCTGCAATCCCTTGTCTCATCCACTGCACACCTTCCAACTTCTGCAACAAATGAGGGAGGGGTTCTACAGACAATAGCTTCCTTTACTCAGGGTGATCATACATCCCGTTTTGGCCAGGACAGTCCCTTTTTTAAGCCCTGTTCCGGCCGTCCCTACTTTTTTGGCAAAAGTGAGCATTTGTCCCATTTTTTTTTTGCCAACTTGACCAGTTGGCAAGAGCAAACAGGACAAATGCCCACTTTTGCCAAAATAGTGGGTGTGGAGAAATGTGTGGGGGCAAGCGGCGATACCAGCCCTGCTCATGGGGAGAGTCAGGGCTAGGGCAGGGGACAGGCAGGGCTCAAGCGAGCAACGATGCCAGCCCTGGACTCATGCTGGGGGCAGGCAGGGCTCGGGCAAGCGGTGACGCCAGCCCCAGCCTTGCACAGGGATGGGAACTTAGGCCAGTAGCTCAGGCAAGACCCATGAGGCGGTGAGGGGACTTGGACAAGCAGCCGGGGTCAGCCCTGCGCGGTGAGGGGCCCTCCGGCTAGCCGCACACGGTGTTCCATTTCCCCTCTGGAAAATATAGTCACCCTACCTTTACTACACAATCCTGATTCATCTTTAGAGCAGTTCCATCCTGTGTACTGAATGAGACAGGGGTCCTGTGGAAAAAATAGTGTATGATCAGAGAATCCAAGAAATATAGAGCTGGAAGGGATCTCAAGAGGTCATCTAGTCTAGCAGCCTGTGTTGAGGCAAGACCAAGTATATGAGATCATCCCTGACAGGTATTTGGGTTCTTAAAAACCTCCAGTGGTGGGGATTCTTTTTATTCTGTGTTTGTACAGCACCTAGCACAATAGGGTCATGGTCCATGTCTGGGTCTCCTAAGCATTACAGATGGGATTCACAAAAGTATTTAGGCACCTAACTGCTATTAGGAGGTGCCTAAATTCTTTTGTGAATCCCACCCTATGTTAATACAGATACATAAATAATAATAAATGGGCCAAATTCTCTGCCAGTATCAGTGGATGAAATGCTGTTGATGTCAGTGGAGCGGACAATAAGGTGCCCAGCACTTTGCAAGCTCAGGTAGGCTCTAATGATAACAACAAAACAGAAGCTCGGAGGGCTGGTTGCATGTCTCATAACATAGATATGGGCTCAACATCATCTTAGTATGTGGTGTCATAAATGCGTTGAAAGGGTCTGGGAGTTTCAACCACTAAAGGTAGAGGCCAGTAACTTCTTCAGCTTTCCCAGACCTTCTTCATTAACTGAAACATGTAGAGCTAACCACTGTTTACCTGTGTAAAAGCACTGCCAAAGGCAAAAAGATCTCCCCTGTCTCCCATGTGAAACTTTTGAATCTAGGCTTCCTTCATAGCAGCTCTATTAGGCCAGCTGAGGAGACTGCTCTATATTGTGCCCAGATTTCTTTATGGAGTAGCTGGCAGAAGGGAAAGAAGGGAAACAGCAGGGAAAGGTGTGAGATAAAAGGAAAGGTCTAAAGTGAAATGTTCTGCTTATTTGGCTGACTAAAGTTCAACATCTATGCAGAGCACTTTTGGGAGCCAAGAATTTGCACATTACAGTGAAACTTTTATGAAATACACACAAATATGTATATAGAGATATATTTATTTATACTAAAATATGTTGCAGTTGGGGCTTTTTTCCTTGGGACGTTCAGCGCAATACTGCTGATGTCTAGTTACACCGATGTTCGTAAGCTTATGTGACTCAGCTGACCATAAGGAAACAATAAATTTCTAAACATTCTTCAGATTTCATGGACAGGTTTCAGGATTAAATGTAATTTATTCTTCAGCATTTACTTGAAGCTTTTGTTTCATTTCCAAAATGGAAGTACTTTTCCGAATACTTTCATCATTATTTTTAGCAGCTTGATTTTTTTTGTTTAGGCTCATGCAACATTAATATTGGTGTAGAATACAGATGAAAACCTTCCTCTCCGTTTTACTTTTCTAAGCAACCCCATTAATCCATCCAAACCCTTTTAAAACAACGGGAACAAAATCCTCTGGAACTCCAAGGCACATTGACACTTCTCCACGCTTTAGTTTAGGAGCCATTTTTGTAATTTCTATCATTTACACATAAGACTCTGGATTTACAGCTCTGGAGACAAAGGGCTAGTTCCCAACTGGTGTAAATCACTGTAACTCATGTAGGTTTTACCAGCTGAAGATCTGGCCCAGGGCTGGCTCCAAGCACCAGCTTAACAAGCAGGTGCTTGGGGCGGCCAAGGAAGAGGGGCGGCACATGTGGCAATTCGGGGGCAGCAGGTCCCTCACTCCCTCTGGGAGCAAAGGACCTGCCGCTGAACTGCCGCCGCCGATCGCGGATTTTTTTTTCCCCTCAATTGCCGCCACCAATCGCGATCGCAGCTTTTTTTTTGGCTTGGGGTGGCAGAAATGCTGGAGCCGGCTCTGATCTGGCCCTATATAGTCCCATTACAGTAACAGGAAAGCACAGGCCGTTCAAAACAATCTGCTGTCTTATGCAAATTTCAGTTTGCCATCCCCCTCCTTGCCCTCTTAGATGTTGATGGCTGATGCCCAGCGCCTCCCCTGCTGCTGCCATTCTGTGACGGGGTGCCTACTCCACACAAAGCCTGAGTGGGGACATTAGTTGGCAGCTCCTTCATGGAGCTGTGAGCATGGGTGTGTACCTGGCGCAGTTCACCCCTGTCCCCGATGTCTGTCCCTTTTGTGGCGTAAGGGCAGGGCTGGTGCTACCATTAAGGCAAACTAGGCGGTTGCCAAAGGCGCCAAGATTTGGGGGCACCAAAAAGCGGTGCCCCCAATTTTTTTTTTACAGCGTTCCTGGGCTGGGCTGCCGGCGGCGCACTGACACGTGCGGCTCAGACTCCCTTTCCCAGCGCAGTGGCCGCTCCACTTCTCCCGCCTCCCAGGCTTGCGGCGCCAATCAGCTGTTTGGTGCCGCAAGCCTGGGAGGGGAGGAGAATTAGAGCGGGGGAGGCGTGCTCGGGGAGGAGGCGGAGCAGAGGTGAGCTGGGGTAGGGAGCTGCCGCACGGCTCCCCGGGGGGGGGGCGGGGCGGGGGGGGGGGGGCCTCAGGGCAGAGGGGGTGGCAGGGAGCTGCCGCAGGGCTGCGGGGCGGGTGTGTGCAAGGTGGAAGTTTCGCCTATGGCGCGAAACTCCTTGCACCGGCCCTGCGTAAGGGAGACCCTGGCACACGCCTACCTTCAGTGTGCCAGGTTGCAGCCCCTTTTCTGGCTCCGCCTGGACTTAATTTTGTGGTTTTGGCTGCACTTCTCCCCCCACCTTCTCATATACTTACACCCCATCTCTGGCCACACAAAGTCACGGGACCTCCTCATCAGCCTCCTCCTAGCGATGGCCAAAGTGGCCATCTACAATACCAGGGAGAGGATGTTGGCTGAGGGGGTACTCTGAGACTGTGGGGCCTATTTCCGTTCCACTCTCTGTTCATGTATCCAGATAGGGTTCCTCTGGGTAGCATCCGCTCAGGGCAGGATTAACTCTCCTGTGGGCCCGGGGCTAATAGATTTTGTGGGGTCCCTGGGGGTTTGGAGTGGGGGAGCGGGCTCAGAGTTGGGACAGGGGATTGGGAAGCAGAAGGGGGTGCAGCTCCAGCTGGGGGGGGTGGGCTTCTTGGTGGGTCCAGGGATGGGACAGGGGATTGGGGTGCAGCAGGAGGTTCAGGGTGCAGGCTTTGGGTGGGAGTTTGGGTGCAGGAGGGGGCTCGGGCTGGGACAGGGGGTTGGGGTGCAGGTGGGAGTGTGGGGTCTCGGAGGGAGTTTGGGTGCAGGAAGGGGCTCCGGGCTGGGGCAGAGGGTTGGGGTACAGGAGGGGGTGCAGAGTGCAGGCCGCTTACTTCAGGCGGCAGCACAGCAGGTCTGAGGCGGGATCTCTGCCTGCCCTGGCTCCCCACTGCTCTGCTCCCCAAGGTGGCCAGCATATCCGGCCCCCAGGTAGAGGAGCCAGGCTGCTCTGCACAGTGCAGGCTGCCTGTGCCCACAGGTGCAGCAGGCACTACTCACGCAGCTCCCATTGGCCGCGGTACCTGGCCAATGGGAGCTGCGGAGCTGGTGCTGGGGGCAGCACACAAAGATTCCCTCAATGTCCCCAGCATTGCCTAGGGGCCACAGGGGCACATCGGCTCAGGAACCGGTGTCCGGCCTGCGGCACGGAGACTTCCCGCAAGCCGGATGAAAAGAAGCAGTGAGCTGCATCCAGCTTGAGGAGCCTCCACTTAGCCGGAGGCCCTCGTCTGCAGCCCCTGAAGCCCCTGAATTAATTAGACTCTGTGTCCGCTGGCTCCCTTGACACCTTCATGGGGCAGTGGGCACTGTCCGGGTTCTCTGCTTGGTGTCCCCTTCAGGTTCCCTATTTTTGACTCTTTGACTGTCATGCCTATTCGTGTTTTTTTCTTTGTTGTAGCTGAGGAGATGAGCCACATATTACACTTTAGGGATTATGGCCACAATTTTTGTCTGTTGTCTGATGTCTGTTACACCTCTAAATATTTAGGTACCTAAGTGAGTAGCCTAATTTTCAGAAGTGCCAAGAAGTCAGTCATTATTCCGATAGCTATCAGTGGAAGCCTCAGGGCCTCATCACCTTCAAAAAAGAATCAAGCTTAATATTAAGGACATGCTGTATTTGTGCTTTGGTGAATCAGTCAGATAACAAAACTTAAGCTCCCACAGGCATAAGTGTAAGACTTACAACACACTTTCAATTCCATTGTGTCTATGACTGTGGTGCTGAGAGAAGATATACTGTATTACCAATTGCAGAGTACTTCATAAACTTTTTTTATAGAGCAATACTTCATCAGCAAGCAGCTAGGGTTCCCAAAAGCCCTTACCGGATCCCTGGCACAGAAGCTGGGAATCAGTTTACCGAGCTGGACTGCCCCTAATGATTGGGTCTGATTCCCAGTTGGACAATATAAATGGGGGAGCCTGGGATCAGGGAAGAGGTGAGTGCACACTCTCCTGTGGCTGCAGTAGAAAGCTGCAAGAGGGCAAGCAGGACCTTTTGGCCTCCTGGGCTGGGGAGGTCCAGACCCTTCAGGGGATGTCTACGTTGTATCATCAACAGTGGACTCGGTGTTTCCAACCCTGTGCTAGAGTGTCCACACTGCATAGTAGACCTGGGTTTCCAGTTGCTGGATCCACGTCTCACTGCTGTGCTAATGCGTCTATACTGCGTTGCACAGACCTTCGGACTCAGGTCTGCAGCTTGAGCTGTGTCCACACTGCAAAAATTATAGGGTTCGGACCTGAATCCCAGTGGGACTTGTGCTCTGCCCTACACCACTAGCGAGGTCCTAGGACCTGGGTCCCGAATGGTTGCTGATCTGAATTAGACTGATGTGTGGGATGAAAGGGGGGCTTGGCTCAAACCTGAGTCACTGGGCTTAAGTATGCAGTGTGTAGAGATACTGTCAGAGGTCCCCACAGTCCCGGTCAAGAACTGGGCTTTCCCTTTTGTTTATTGGTCTACATTTTCTTTTGTTTTGGTGTTTGGAGAATAAACAGAGTCTTGGGAAAAGACTACAAATAGAAACGGGCTTGGCTAATTGTTTGTCCTAGTCTGATGATCAGGTCCACCAGCCTCCGCTCCCCCAGAAAGCTGCCCTTGAATTAGCCAGGGATCCATAACTATTTGTAGAGAAATATTTGAACAGTTTATTCTAAACTGAATAAATTCAAGAGTGCTATGTTCTATCCATTGGCAAATATGGAAAATAAGGAGAGGGAAGGGGGGAAATCACTGAATAAATTGTTTGTTACGCACCCACCCAAAAAACCTTACAGTAGCCTAGTTTTTCTAGGAATGTTGTTTCAGGAATGTAGCCTAGAAAGGAAAAAGTTTAAAATTCTCTAAAATGTCCTAATCTTACTTATCAATTATCTTTCCCCTGAGAGATTCAAAGCCCCCAAATGGCTTCTTCAAATCCTACTCCAGATAATAAGAATTTCACTTTTCCAGGCAAGGGACATAAACAATACCATGTGACTTATGGAACTAATTACAACGGAAAAAAATAGCTGGAATTGGAGATACATACTGCATTTTCCATAGTTGGTATCAATTTATTGATCATACTTATTGAAAACAAGTCATTATAATATCTAAGTGCTGCAAGTAGTAAATATACTCAGGGGCCCAATACAAAGCCCACAGAAGCCAATCAGAAACATTCCTTTCCATTCACTGGACACCAGTCTGTTCTGGTCATGATCAATCAATATAGGTTTAAAAACCAAAAACAAATCCCCAAAAATGTGAGTAAATCAGTGTCAATTTCACAAGCAGAAAAATAGTCAAATTCGAAGAGCAAATGATATGTTGTGGATTATTCTCTCAATGCTAAAATATGAGTGAATGCATGTTATGGGTATATGTCATATATATATAATTGTTATGGCTGGTGTCACCAAATAATGTTGTGACACATAGTTTTCAACATTTTTTGTTAGTGTGTGAGCAAATTTTCAGTCTTGTGAAGACATTGTGTGTGTGTGTGTGTGTGTGTGTGTGCTGTTAGTTTTGTCATGCTGGCTTTGTGTAGAGCAGAGATCAGCAACCTTTGGCACGTGACTTGCCAGGGTAAGCACTCTGGCGGGCCAGACCGGTTTGTTTACCTGTCGCATCCGCAGGTTCAGCCGATCGCAGCTCCCACTGGCCGCGGTTCACTGCTCCAGGCCAGTGGGGATGGCGGGAAGCAGCGGCCAGCACATCCCTCAGCCCGCGCCACTTCCTGCAGCTCCCATTGGTCTGGAGCAGTGAACCGCGGCCAGTGGGAGCCGCAATCGGCCAAACCTGTGGACATGGCAGGTAAACAAACTGGCCTAGCCCGCCAGGGTGCTTACCCTGGAGGGCCGCGGGCCAAAGGTTGCCGATCCCTGGTGTAGAGGCTGCTGAATGAAGAGCAGGAGAGTTTGCTCTCTGCCTTGGCCTTTGACTGGAGCCAATTCTTAAGGTGGATTGCTCCCTGGTAACTGGGCATTGGTGTTGAGCTGGGATTCCTGAAAAAGGGATTACCCTGTATGCTCTTTGTAACCTGGTATATGCCAGGAGTGGTGTGGATATGTAAATAAAACAAGTTACATTAGAACATACCCAGACTCTGCATCACTCATTTCATTCAGCAGAAGGTTATCTTATCAGACACATAGTAGATATTACTGTCTAGTAGCTGTTTTCCAACTAGTTTCTAAAGAAGCAATGAACTTCAAACTTACTAAATAAGTGCAGAGCAGACAACTCCTACACTGCCTTGGAGACGTGAAAGCAGCCCTAGCCTACCCCCTTGCTCTTGTGTGCTGGGCATGGGCGAAGCCATACTGGGAAGTCTACGGCTCTATACAGTAAGATGAAAAATAAAACAGCCCAAAATAAATAAGAGGTGATTAGAGCTGTGGGTTTGTTGGTGCAATTCAAACCCACAGTCTGCAGATGGAAACGGTTAAGCTTTTGGTATAAAACCTAAATACAGTTTGCCACGTTGGTTCCACGTTACTCACTACCCCGCTGTTTGTTTTTTCAGATGTTCTTTGCCAGCAAGTGGGCTTTCAGATCCCTGATCATGGGCAAAGACTTGTGCCACCAAATGCATCCGGAGCCTCTGCATTTGTTCTTAGTTTTGTATTCCTTTGTCCCTGACACATACCCACATCCCACCATCATGGCCTCTTTCGCCCACGTGCTGTCCTTATGGAGCCATGGCCAGCGGATTTGCTGGAGACTTGTATAGTCATCACCTTCCTAATGTATTCTGCTCTGCAAAGCACCTGAGACCATCTATGCCCTGCATGATTCATGTTCTCTTTGGGACTGGTACAGTGAAGCAGCAATGCTGCTGTCACATGGAATTTAAACTAAACTAATTTTCCAAACAGTGTTCAGATTTTCTGCAAATACCATTACACAATGCCTAATTGACTTGTAGGACTTGCAGCCAACAAGTATCACTAAGACCAAGAGCTTAGTAGTTAAAACAGCAGTAGATGTTTACATCTATAATGACAACACCCAGAGTTAATTTAATGTAGTAGTAAGCTTTTCTTTTAATCCTCTTATATAACACTAGTATCAGTAGATCTCAAAGTGCTTTCCAAAGGAGGTCAGTATCATTATCCCCATTTTATAAATGGGGAAACTGAGGTACTTGCCCAAGGTTCCTGAGCAGCAAATTTAGGTGTAGATTTGAGGTTTCCTGAGTCCCGGTCCAGTGCTGTGTCTACTAAGCCATGCTGTCTCCCCATAAGGAGTCTAGTACTGGATTTTCATTCTAATAAGGAAAATTCAGACCTGGCTGAGGCCTAAACCAATTAATTAACAAGATCCCTTAAAAGTCAGTGAAACAGTTAATCCGAGTTGCATAAAAACATTGTTTTATTTCTCCGTATCAGCTGGCATCCTGCTGAACTGCTATAAACTATTCTGCAGTACGGCGTCTGAGTAGTACAGTTAAGCTTGTCCCAGATAAGAAAGCTTTGTTGACTGTAGAGATGTGGTGGTTATCCCACAATAATATATCCTCAGACGTAGGAATCCTTGCCTGCTTGTGCAAATCCTTGTGCCTGCTAGCCCCGCTGGGAAAAATTATTAGTGCAGGGGTGGATCAGATGACATAGAATTAGTAATGGGCGTTTCCATCCCCTCTTGTAACCGCTAGATACGCTGGACCAAACTAGACTTCAGAGGTAAGTCTAAATTGTGAAACCAATAGCTTTTCCCGTCCCTCATGATGTAAATTATACCCAGTTAGACTCCGTGTAAACGTGTGTAGCTGCACTGGTTTCAGTCATTTACAGCAGCAGAGGCTTTGGCCCAGACTCTTCCTCTTAGAGTCAGTTAGACTCGCACAGACGGAGTGATGTGTAATATACACCCTTTTGCACATCTGAATTTGATTAACTGAATGTCAGTTGGGATAGCTCACATGCCAACGTGTGGTAAGAGAGAAGTGTTGCAATAAAAGCAACTTCACATCTTTCTTAAATTCACTGGGCCAGAGGTGTTGTGTAAGCTAGTGCGTTAGTAAGTGGGTGCGAACATGTGGGAGTCTGATTGAGTCTGGCCTCATTTAAACCAGTTTGACACCATTGTGACTTCACATGCAGAGCTAGCCAAACAATGATATTTTTATGAAAAATTTCTAAATTTCAAGTTTTCATTTTGCGGGGTTTAAACTATATCCATCTGTTTGATCTTCGGCAATTCATTGAGGATGGGTGAGGAGAAAGGCTAAAATGACACCTATATTTAAAAAGGAGAACAAAGAGGTCTTGGGGAATTAGACCCAATCGACCTAACTTTGATATCTGACAGATACTGGAACAAATGATTAAACAAAAAATTCGTAAGCAGCTAGAGGATAATATGGTGATAAAGTAATAGCCAACATGGATTTCAAGAACAAATCATGCCAAACCAACCCAAGTCCCTTCTTTGACAGGATTACTGGCCTAGTGGATGGAGGGGTAGTAGTAGACATGATATATATCTAATAAGGCTTTTAACACAGTCCCACAAGACCTTTTCATAAGCAACCTAGAGATGTGGTCTAGAGGAAATTACTAGAAGGTAGGTGCAAAACTGGTTGAAACATCACATTCAAAGAGTAAGAAACAGCTATATTATGTCAGACCCACGGTCCATCTAGCTCAGTAGCCTGTCTTTCGACAGTGGCTGGTACCAGATGCTTCAGAAGGAGTGAACAGAACAGCGCAATGTATTGAGTGATCCAGCCCCCTAGTGTCCAGCCCAAGCTACTGGCATTCAGAGGTTTAGGGGCACCCAGAGCATGGAGTTACATCCCTGACTATCGCGGCTAATAGCCATTGATAGATAATTTCATGGAGGATAGGTCTAATTCCTTTCCAAACCCGGTTATAGTTTTGGCCTTCACAACATCCCCTTGCAACAAGGTCCACGGGTTGACTGAATTGTCTAAAGAAGTACTTCCTTATGATTGTTTTAAACCTGACTGCCTATTGATTTCCTTGGGTGATCCCTAGTTCGTGTGTTATGTGAAGGGGTAAATAACACTTCCCTATTCACTTTCTCCACACCATTCATCATTTTATAGACCTCCATCATCTCTCTTCGCAGTCGTCTCTTTTCCACGCTGAATAGTCCCAGTGTTTTTAATCAGTCTTCATATGGAAGCTGTTCCATACCCTTAATCATTGTTGCCCTCCTCTGTACTTTTTCCAATTGTAGTATGTTTTTTGAGATGGGGTTACCAGAACTGCATGCAATATTCAAGGTGTGGGCCATGGATTTATATAGTGGCATTATGATAGATAATAAGACAGAAACTATCCCTTTCCTAATGGTTCCTAACATTCTGTTCGCTTTTTTGACTGCTGCTGCACATTGAGTAGATGTTTTCAGAGAACTATCCATGATGACTCTATGATCTTTCTTGAGTGGCAACAACTAATTTTGATGCCATCAATTTGTATGTATATTTTGGGATTGAGTTTTCCAATGTGCATTACTTTGTATTTATCAACAATGAATTTCATCTGCCATTTTGATGTTCAGTCATCCAGTTTTGTGAGATCCCCTTGTAACTCTTTGCAGTCAGCTTTGGACTTAACCACCTTGACTATTTTTGTTTCACCTACAAATTTTGCCACCTCATGGTTCTCCCCTTTTTTTCAGAACATTTATGAATATGTTGAACAGCACTAGTCTAAGGATAGATTCTTGGGAAGACCCCTCTATCTACTTCTCTCCCCTGTGCAAATTGGTCATTTATTCCTACCCATTGTTTCTGTCTTTTAAACCAGTTACTGATGCATGAGAGGACCTTCCTTTTAATCCCACGTCTGCTTACTTTAAGAGCCTTTGGTGAGGGACCTTGTCAAAGGCTTTCTGAAAGTGCAAATACTCTATGTCCACTGGATCACCCTTGTCCACATGTTAGCTGACAACATGTGGCTCACTGTCAAACCGGAAGGGCATATCAGTTGGGGTCCTGAGTCTGGTACTGGTCAATATTTTCGGTTAATGACTTGGATAATGTAGTGGAGAGTATGCTTATAACATTTGTGGGTGACACGAAGCTAGGAGGTATTGCAAACATTTTGGAAAACAGGGCTAGAATTCAAAGTGACCTTGATAAATTGAAGAATTGTTCTAAGGTCAACAAAATAAAATTCAATAAAGGCAAGTGCAAAGTATTACACTTAGGTAGGAAATATCAAATGCACAAATATAAAATGTGTAATAACTGGGTAGGCAGTAGTACTGCAGAAAAAGGATTGGGGGGTTATGGTGGATCACAGATTGAATGAGAGCCAACAATGTGATTCTGTTGCAAAAAGGCGAATCCACCCCATACTTATATTAACAGGAATGTCATATGTAAGACATGGGAGGTACTCCTTCCATTCTACCCAGCTCTAGTGTGGCCTCAGCTGGAGTACCCTGTCCAGTTTTCGGTGCCATACTTTAAGAAAAATGTTGACAGATTAGAGAGAGTCTGGATAAGAGCAACAAAAATGATAAAAGGTTTAGAAAACTTGACTGATTAGGAAAGGTTACAACAACTGGGCACATTTAGTCCTGAGAAAAAAAAGACTGAAGGGGAGACTGATGGCAGGCTTCAGATATGTTAAGGACAGGTATAAAGAGGACATGATCAGTGTTCCCTCTAATTTTTCCCACCCATGTGCGGAATGACTTTTGTTATGTACACCAATATGGAGGTGATGTGTGACATATCACCTTCATATTGGTGCACATAACAAAATTCATGTGGTGGGGGTGGGGCCGAGAGGTTCGGAGTGTGGGAGGGGTTGGGGTGCAGGGTTGTGAAGGCTCCAGCTGGAGGTGTGGGCTGGAGGTGTGGGCTCTGGGGTGGGGCCAGGGATGAGGGGCTCAGGGCTGGGGCAGAGGGTTGGGGTGCAGGGGTGTGAAGGCTCTGGGATAGGTCAGGGGATGAGGGGTTTGGGGTGAAGGACAGAGGTCTGGGTCTACGGCAGGGAGAGAGGACTCCCCCCAGCACTCTCTCTCTGCAGTAGCATCTGGGCTGGTGTGGGGAGAGGTGCTTCTTCCCACTGTGGGAACTCTGGGGCTGGGGCTGCAGGATAGGCGCCCTCCCCTGGCTCCAGCAGATCCAGGCCGGGGGAGGGCCACTCCTCCCGCACCTGGGTCCAGGTCAGGGGAGGGCCGTCCTGGCTGTGGCTGGGGCCGGGCCACTCCGGGGTTGGCTGCGCCACGCTGCCCTGGCTATGCTTGGGACAGGGCCGGGCCAATCCAGCCACAGCTGGGCCCAATCCTGCCACTCCGGCCGTGCCACCCTGGCTACGGCAGGTCCGGGCCGCAGGCTGAGTTGGGGCCGGGGTAGGGGTGCTGTTGGGGGCTGAAATAGATGGGGGCTGGGGGAGAGGCGCCCCTCCCCTCCAACCACAGCAGGTCCCTGGGCAGGTTCCCTGAGTGCCTGTGCGATGCTAAATAGGCTGCTGCCCGGCCGCACAGCCGCCTAGCTTACAAGGAACTTAGGACATGATCAATTGTCTTTGAAGGTAGGAAAAGAAGTAATCATCTTAAGCGGCCACAAGGGTTAGATATTAGGAAAAACTTGAACTATAAAGATAGTTCATTACTGGAATAGATTATCAAGGGAGGTTGTGCGGTTCCAGTCATAGAAGGCTTTTAAAAACAGGTTAGATAAACACGGTCAGAGATGGCCTAAGGTACACTTAGCCCTGCCTCAACGTGATGGGGAGGGGCAGAGAATGGGTTTGATGCTCTCTTCAGGGCCCTTCCAGCCCTATATTTCTATCATGGTATGACTTTTTTGTTTGTCTTTTTTTTTTTTTGGCTATTTTTAATCTGAATTCTCATCAAAATGGTTACTGAAGCTTAAAAAGTAGGTTTCTAGTAAATGAAAAATGTAGCTAAATATTTCAATAAGGATTGCAATAACAATTTCCATAATAACTTTGATTAGAATATATTGTGAAAAAGAAATAAAAATATTGGCAATCTTTCATGAAATATTTTGGATTTGAAAACCTGCTATTTTTCATTAAATCAACTCTTCATTCTAAAAATTTCTACCAGATCGTTTGACTGATCTCACTTACTCCTTATTTACATTGATGTGAGATCATTTCTGAACCCTAAGAGTCTAAGCAAGTCACTTACATGCTGAAGGGCCTGGAAGAAGGTGGTTGTCATGGGGTTCACTCACTGCTGGCCATCCTGGAGATTAACTCTGAGCAGGTGTTGGCTGTGCTCTCCCTGTGGGGAGTGTAACAAAGTCTTTCCTGGACCAAATCGTCCCAGGCAGTCCACAGTCCACTGATTGTTATTTGCAACGTCCCAGTGGCTGATAGAGTAAAGGGCAGGCCTGGGTTCCCCTGTGTTCCTCCTCAGAGGCCACGGTCTGCACAGCTATTCACAAGCTGGGAGGGGTTGCAAGTGCTTTGGAGAATAGGATTAAAATTCAAAATTATCTGGACAATCTGGAGAAATGGTCTGAAGTAAATAGGATGAAATTCAATTAGGATAAATGCAAAGTACTCCACTTAGGAAGGAACAATCAGTTGCACACATACAAAATGGGAAGTGACTGCCTAGGAAGTACTGCGGAAAGGAGCCTGGGGGTCATAGTGGATCACAAGTTAAATATGAGATAACAGTGTAACGTCGCAAAAAAAAAAACCCAAACATCATTCTGGGATGTATTAGCAGGAGTGTTATAAGCAAGACATGAGAAGTAATTCTTCCAGTCTATGCCACACTGATTAGGCCTTAACTGGTGTATTGTGTCCAGTTCTGGGCGCCACATGTCAAGCAAGATGTGGACAAATTGGAGAAAGTCCAGAGAAGAGCAACAAAAATTATTAAAAGTCTAGAAAACATGACCTCTGAGGGAAGATTGAAAAAACTGGGTTTAGTCTGGAAAAGAGAAGACTGAGAGGGGACATGACAACAGTTTTCAAGTACATAAAAGGTTGTTACAAGGAGGAGGGAGAAAAATTATTTCTCTTAACCTCTGAGGGTAGGACAAGAAGCAATGGGTTTAAACTGCAGCAAGGGCGGTTTAGGTTGGACATTAGGAAAAACTTCCTAACTGTCAGGGTGGTTAAGCACCGGAATAAATTGCTCAGGGAAGTTGTGGAATCTTGGAGATGTTTAAGAGCAGGTTGGACAAACACCTGATAGGGATGGTATAGATAATACTTAGTCCTGCCATGAGTGAAGGGGACTGGACTAGATGACCTCTCGAGGTCCCTTCCAGCCCTTTGATTCTATGATTTCTTGCTGCTATTCCCCGAGCCTTCTCCTACCTTCCTGGCTTCCCCCTTTTGGCCTCCCAACTCCCTCATCCAAGAGAGCAACTAGGGTTGCCAGGCATCCAGTTTTCGACTAGAATGCCCCATTGAAAAGGGACCCTGGCAGCTGCGGTCAGCACTGCCGACTGGGCCATTAAAAAGTCCAGTCGGCAGTGCTGCGGGTCTAAGGCAGGCTAGCCCCTACCTGTTCTGGCACTGCACTGCACATCCAAACATCAGCTCCGAACTCCCATTGGCCAGGAACTTCAACCAATGGGTGCTGGGGGGCGGGGCTTGCAGGCGAGAGCAGTGCACAGAGCCTTCTGGCCCCCTCGCCTAGGAGCCGGACCTGCTGACTGCTTCCCTGGTGAAGTGCAGAGCCAGGATAGGTAGGGAGCCTGCCTTAGCCCCACTGCACCGTCGAGGTAAGCCCATGCCCCAACCCTGAGTCACAACCCCCTTCCCCAGCCCAGTGAAAGTGAGTGAAGGTGGGGGAGAGCAAGCCACTGAGCGAGAGGGAATGTAGTGAGCAGGGGTGGGGCCTTGGGGAAGGGGTGGAGCCTCTGGGAATGGGCAGGACTAGGGTTGTTGGTTTTGTGCAGTTAGAAGGTTGGCAAACCTAAGAGCAACTGTGGACTACCTTCTATAGACCCAACACACTTCCTTCTTCCCATGGAGTGACTGCAAGCTGCCTTCCTGCTGCATCCTTTTGTTGCCAGCTTCTTGGCATATGTAGGCCCCACCTCTTCCTCCTCAGCTGGGTGCCATCAGCAGTTAATTCCCAGCCCTCCCTGGCTTCTCCTTCAGGTGCAGCCTGGGCAGTTAGTAGGCCTACCTGGCCACCTTAACCCCTTCCTGCCCTATGTGGAGTGGACATCCCATCACAGTGGAAGTTAGAGTTCATTACATTTACTTATTCACACCTGTGAATTTTGCTCGCAAGCCATAACCCCTTCTCATTTACTCTGGTGTAAATCCATTAATGAACTCCCTCTAAACCTCAGACCTGAGTCTCCTCTCACTTTTAGTGGTTTTCACAATGGTCTAACTATACTGCTGTCAACAGTGCTACTCCTGACTTACTGTGACAAAGTGAGAGGAAAGTCTGGTCCCATGAATCCAGGCCTGCCGAATGGGGCTGGGGCCGGGGGAGGCAATGAGGGCAATTGCCCAGCGGCCTGGCGAGTTAAAAGGGCCCGGGGTGGGTGGGCCGCAGGGCTCCTAGGTGCGCGTGGGGTGGGACCAGCGGCAGCGAAGGCAGCTGGGCGAGCAGGAGGAATCCCTGGATGTGCTGGAAGACTGCACCCAGCAGTGCAGCCGGCAGCTCACTGGGCACCAGGAGCACAGCTGGCAGGAGTTTGTTGGGCACCACCTAGGGCAGGCGCAGCACCACCCAAATGTCAGGCACACGTCCGTGCAGGCACGGCTTGTGCGTGCGTGCACCAGCCACCGCACGTGGACCGGCTCCGCGCCCATGTGGCAACGCCACGCCGGGCCAGCAGCAGCATGGAGCCCGGCTCCAGCCCGCCCTGCACGATCTGCAGCGGCAGTGGCTCCCCACCCCAGCCACCCTTACTAGGGGGCCTATTGACTGTTCTGCCCTGGGGTCTGGAATTGCTGTCAGCGGGCCCGCATGAATCTCAGTCCACCAAAGGGAGTGCTTTACGTTTTAAAAGAAATGAAAGTGTTTCTAAATGGGGTTTCAAAATCTGCTTACAATTGGGTTAAAAAGAAATAATATTATTGAAAAGCCATTGGCCATCTATGTGTGCCAATATTTGAGCAAAAAAGAAGTGTGCCCTAAGGGTAGTTAGAATCAGGTTTTTATTGGTAAATGTCAGCGTGTACATACAAACCAATGAAAAAATATTTCCATCATCGATGGTATTAGAAATATACAGATAGGCAAAGTAGGAAAAATTCTGCTTGAGAACTTATCAGAGTTTGGTGTAAGGATATTTACTTCGTATATTTTGACATGTGATATTGACAATTGGTGCTGTAACGGTTATACAGCTTTAACCCTTTCAATCTCAATGTCTACGGTCAATAAATAATTATTGTATGATCCCCGCTTAATTTCCTGCAACTGTGAAAATTTAAATCAAGGGGGAAAAAATGCATAAGCCCCACAATTTTGCTCAACTGTGAAAATTTAAATAAATTAAAATAGAAAAAAATGCTGACAAGTAAATATTGATATTATCCACTAAAATTATTTTTAAAAAATTCTGCCCAGCCTAAGAGTATGTCTATACAGCAGCTGGGAGAGTGCTTCCCACTCCGGGTTCCAGCATGGAACTTCCCAGCATGAGTCGACAGTCTGCTTGAGGGAGTGGCTTGGGGTACAATCCTGCATAAGGTCCTAGATATGTACTCAGGCGGCTAGTCTGGGCTTTGGCGTGTGGCACGGTGGCCACGCTGCTACTTTTAAGCACACTAGCTTGAGCAGAGGTAGCACATATCTGTCTATCTGCTGTGGGAATGACACCTCCCAGCTGCTGCGCAATTTCAAAGGGTGAAATTTACCCGCTTAAGCCCTAAGACCTTCACAGGAGTGAGTTTCACCCCAAGAGCGCTGGGGTATTATGAAAGTATACTGCTGCAAAAAGTATTCTAAGTCTGTAACGTTGTCTTTGAGCACAATATAAATGCTACTGTGGACCGCAGAGGTTAATCCATTACAACAAGGCAATTAGATTTAGTGACTGTTTGGAAGATAAAAGCAGTGAGTTGTAATCAATCCTGAGAACCAGGACATGATAAATTTCTATAATTTCCTCTTACTTCATAGATCTTAGCATGCCAAAGCAAGTTAAGGTGGAGTGATTACAGTCCCGTGTCAGAAATGCAAGAGGAATTTTATTTTTATTAAACAAGTTACTTGTGAAAAGGATGTCTCGCTCTTTTTCTTTATTGAGATTATGTTCCAGATGGCTCTAAAATTAATCCTCAAATTTTTGGTAGATGCTTCTTGCTAAGCTTTCAATATCAGTTTCTCTGGAGAGGTGATGCAAAGAAATTTTCTTCTAGTTACATTATTCCACTCTACTTTTAAGAGGGGCTGTTATATCCAGCATGCTGTCTAAATTCCAATTTGGGTAATTATGTTCTGCCTATCTAAAAGTCCCTATGCACTTTCTGTAACAAACAACCATCTCACAGCATGGCCCTAGTGTGGTGTAGCATTATGCACTGCCAGAGACAGTTGCATTTCAGCAGTGGACCAAATGATCCTACAGCTGAAAATGGCCAGTCTCCCAACCCTTCAACTGCTAAACCCTAACATAACTAAGTGATCAAGAACCCAAGGGCAAGGTGGAAAGAAACAGTTTAGGGCAGGGGTTCTCAAACTTTTTTTGCTGGGCCCAACCTTTGAAAATATTTTAGCTTTGATGACCTTCTCCCTACCCCGCACACTCTTGGCACTGGACATAGCTTTTGCGGCATCAGTGCAAATCCCTACAGAGCTAAGTAACCATTCCCTGCCACCCTTACTTCGGCCCTGCCTACAGAGCTGGGCAGCCAGGAGCGCTGGCTAGAGCATTGTTCATTGCGTTGTAAGTGACATGAAACCCACCATGGGGATATGGTGATATGAACAGCTTACTTCAGATCAATTGTTTCTTTTCTGTGCGTGATTTATTATGGCTTTAGACTTTTTTAAAAAATATAAGAACATGTGAAGAGGAAGAATATGGTAGCACTTAAGTGCAGCCATGAATTTTATGAGCAGTTTGCTGGAAACCACATTAATGACTTCATCAGGGCTAAGCACGCTGATCGGCCCAGCACTATTTATTTTTTTTAAAGTGAATATAGTGTTCAGGAAAGGTGTCCAACTGGCAGCTCTGGAGAATGAAGTCCTCTGTTTATGTGCAGAACAGATACAGCACAAGGACTAACAGGACAAGCTTCACCACTTTGCCTTGCAGATAAAGGCTCTGACCCTGTTTTGGAAAGGACACCTCTCAACTGAAGGCCTAGTTTGTTATTTATGCCCTCTGACGCTTATCCATATTTGAAAAGAGGTCCAGCTGATGCCAGGTGTGATGGTGTCTTTTGTGACACTGAAGCCCTAGGCCCGATTCTCCTCAAAATAACAGCAGAGCAAATCAAGAGATAACTCCACTAATTTCTGTGGAGTTTCAATAGAGGCTCCCTGTTTACTTGGGACTAGATATCAAGATGTGGACTCCTACTTCCAATCAGTCAGTAACACCAGTCTTCATAACCTACCTATTACATTTTCAAACAAGCACCTTCATGCTTTCTCCCATGCTGTCATCATGCTTGGGAGGAGACTCCTGTAAACATCTGCAGAGTTCTCTGAATGTCCTCCTTTAAAGCTGTTCTTAAAATTCCCTTTTGCCGTGATGCCTACAAAAACTTGGCAACAATTACGCCACTGGTGGGCTGAGACACTGCATATCAGGCTCGCCACTATTGTCTCATTGTTTCCATGTGTTCCCCCAGTGGTCTGTCTGTATCCATTTGTGGTCTCATCGGATATTTAGACTGTAAACTCCCGATGGCAGGTGCTGTCTTTTTTGTTGTGTTTGTACAGCACCTAGCACCATAGGATCCTGGTCCAATGCTGAGGCTCCTGGGCACTACCATAATATTAAAAATCATAACAAATGATGTACCAAGCCACAAAATCCAGCTCCATTTCAAGGTTATGAACCTGTATAAACTGTTATCCTAGCTATGAAATTCAGATCTAGATTCTGATTCAGGACTATCTCCAAAGTTCAGGGTTGTTTGGATCAAAGCCATTCTCTACTAAAAACTGGACTGTGACCACAACTTATTTCACACAGGCCATTGAAAAACAAACAAGCAAGCAACCCTCCCCTCCCCCTCCCCAAAACAAATCCAACCTGCCACCCTTCCCTCCAAAAACAACCCCACCAAACCATCAGTGGGCAATTATTTCCATATACTGTTAACCAGGGTCTGATTTGAATGGGTGTCCAGAAGGCAAAAGGCTACATCCTGGGTATCCCATTCCCAATCCACGGAGCCACTTAATCTAACTTTTCATGTTTTTACCCTGAGGCCAGGGAAATTGAGAATTCAGAATATGCTTGCTTTCCATAGTGACCATTTCACACAATGCTATTTGAGTTAGAAAGGAAACCAGTTTCTCCTGCAAGAATAAGGGGACACTCAGAGAAACTGAAAGGGAAGAAATTTAAAACTGATGGAAGGAAATAATTTTGTACACATTTCACAGTTAGCCTGTGAAACTCACTGCCCCTAGAAATCATTGAACTAAGACCTTAGTAGTACTATAAAAAAGGTTAGACATCTATATGGATAACAAGAACACCCAGAGTTACATTAGTTAAAACAAATACTTTATAAGGGATATATGCTTGAGGACTTAAATCAACTACTAAGTGATCAGGGTTAGGAAGAAACTTCCACTATGGGCAGATGATTCCATTAAGAGGTTTGGCAGGATCGGGCCTTAAGCTGTAAGCTTTTGGGCAGGAGCTATGTCTTTCATTTGTCTGTGAAGTGTCACACACACTTATGGCTCTCTGCAAATAAATAAACCAACAAGTAAATGGTAATAATAAAGATTTTCTCTTTACTCATACTATTCTAAACTGATTTGGACCATATCTATTTCCAAACACCACTTGATCCTGCAAAAATGTACGTATGTAACTCTAAGCATGTGTGCAGTCCCAGTGGGCTTAGAGTTACTCTAGCATGTAAGTATGTGCAGGGTGAGAACCTTAAATAGAAAAAATATTTTAAAATATCCCCTTTAGATACAAAAAAGAAATATGCATTTACCATCAGAACGCACAACTACTGGGCTTCTCACAAACACAGCTAATAATTGTGTATATGTGAGGAAACCTATGGGGTGAAATATTAAAAATGGAAACTGAATATTTTGCATCTGTCTGTTTTTATTTTAAATGTAAATTTCATTAGAGCCAATTTCTTCATTCCATGTTTTTAAGCATTTCCATACTTTCCAAAGTATTTAAGATATGTTAATAGCCCCTTTGATGCAATGCAAGCAAAACCACCTTGTGCTTTTAAGTTATCAACGTTTCTACTTTTCAAAAACGTTCATAACTTTCATCCATTTGGCTCTTATTTTTGTTGGGTTGTACTTTTTTGTATCTTTTATTAACCGAAAAAGGCGGGCAAAGGTAGGTGATGAAATGTGCTGTGAAACATAGTTATGTACAAGGAACCATGCATGTAAAGTGTATTTTCATAACGTTCCCAGCAACAGCAGAACTTCCACTTCAAAGGGATTAGGCTTTCACGTTTCTTTTTTCTACCTAAGGGAAGATTTCCAACACTTCAGTGTTTACTTTCCATATCATGCTTTAGCTGGAAATGTCCTCTTTCCATACATTACCTCTGAGTCATGGCTCAATGGGAGTGATGACTATAATCTCCTCTTGACATTAAAATGTTGCTGAGTGTCTAGAGGATATTTCGAGCACTGGAATTCATGTTCGGCCACATGTTTGGGCTGACAACCAGTTAAACCTTGCTAAAGCAATATTTTTCTATGCAGTTAGTTTTTATACCAAACAAGGTTTGTAGTAATTGGATGCCCCACTTGAGCAAAACTGTTTACAAGAAATAAATCACTCCTGGCGTTATAAAAACATAAGACCCATGACTCGCAAGCACAGCATCATTCAGGTCTTCATTTCTCATAAACCTAGCCCCAAACATGTGTATTCTCATGTGCTATGACTTATGCCTTGACTTGTGGTAACTGTATTTCTATAACCCATTATTATCATGCTTACCTAAAGATGTAGCTGTATTTAGCTGCAATGCCTAGGCGGCCATGTCATTGCCTGAAAACTGAAACCCAGTGTAGGAACTGATATAAAAGAGACATTTTATTTGGTTATGGTAAAATCCTAATCCAAAAGCAAAACTCCCACTGATGCACTGGGACCAGTAGTCTGCCTTTAACTTGTCATTCTGCCCTATGCTTCTGTTTCTTTTGGAACCCACTGGTAAGTGTGTATTTTAGGTCCCTTTCTGAAGATCTGAGTTATTACAACCTCCAGCCAGGGGATTTTAGCTCAGGTCACAGCAGTTCCTGCTTTTAGCTCTGGAGGTCAACAGTTCAATACCCAGTGTGTCAACCAAAAGGGCAATTGTCACACTTTTTCTTTATTAAGCATCAGCCTTTGGTTTGCAAGCCCCACTGAGGCAGTTGCTGAAAGGAAAGAGCAGAGAGCACACCATTATGAAAAAAAGAGGAAACGGAGGGCTACATCTTGTTTGCTTCTCGTTCCAACACAGAAGGATGCTGAGTTGCAGCTACAGAACAAGCAATGTGCTGGGGCTGAACTCCTAATCAACCTCAAAGCCACTAGAGGGCATCTGTCCTAGCATCCAATATCTCTATTGGATTTTTAGACATTAGACATGGGATAGATCCATTAGATCATCTAACCCATCCCCTCTGGCAGTGCAGAATTAGTCCTGATAGTATGTGCTCCAGTGACTCTAATATGGTCTGGAGTTAAATTTCCCAAGCGATGTGGTTTCCATAACTACTACTCTAATTTTGACATTTGCTCCTGTGTGCGAGGGACCCAGACATTAGTTCCCCAACTCTTCTTCGGCTATCCCTCGATGCGAGGATGATGTCTATCAAGGGGGTTCACTGGTGGGTTTTTAGGTGGCTGAGGAGCCCAATTCTTGCCCTGCTGATTTTCCCCCAGAAGTGACAGGTGTGATCTTGGAGGAGGAGACATAGTTGTTGGCTGGAGTGTTGTGCCCTTGCTTTTCTCCTTTGTCACTTCTCTGTCTGATGAGCACATCTGTTCTCCTCAAAGTGAGCTGTGGCTTGGTGTATGGTGTGGCACCGCTGTGTTCTGTTCCATGCCAAGTCCTCCCAGTTTGTTGGGTTGATGCCTCCCTTTTTAAGATGTACTTTCAGTATGTCTTTGAAATGCTTCCCCTGCCCTCCGCAAGCCCTTCTTCCCTGACTTAACTGAGAGAAGAGTACTTGGTACGGGAGGCGAGTGTCAGGCATACGTACATAGTGGCCAGCCCAGTGGAGTTGGTATTTCATGACCTGCGCTTCTATAGTTCATAGAATCATAGAATCATAGAATATCAGAGTTGGAAGGGACCTCAAGAGGTCATCTAGTCCAACCCCCTGCTCAAAGCATCTATAACATAGGGATAACAATATTTCCTTTATCTAACCATTTGTCTGTCTTCTCTATTTAGATTGTAAGCTATTTGGGGTAGTGACTCTCCTGCTAGGTGTCTGTACATTGCTAGCACAGTGGGGCTTGGATTTTTGACTCCTGTCTCCAGGGGTGGCTCTAGCTTTTTTGCGCCCCAAGCACAGCAGGCAGGCTGCCTTCGGCAGCACACCTGCGGGAGGTCCGCCACTCCCACGGCTTTGGTGTACCAACTGCCGAATTGCCGCCGAATCTGCGGGACCAGCAGACCTCCTGCAGGCATGCTGCTGAAGGCTGCCTAACTGCTGCCCTCGCAGAGACCGGCAGGGTGCCCCCCACGGCTTGCCGCCCCAGGCACGTGCTTGGAGCGCTGGTGCCTGGAGCCACCGCTGCCTGTCTCTCATTTCTTTGCTTTAACCATTATACCAGGTTATTTTGAGATTTTATAAAGTTTCATACTAACCTCAAAAGCTTCTTTTAAATTGCCTAGGGAGGTTGTGGAATCTCCATCTCTGGAGATATTTAAGAGTAGGTTAGATAAATGTCTATCAGGGATGGTCTAGACAGTATTTGGTCCTGCCATGCGGGCAGGGGACTGGACTCGATGACCTCTCGAGGTCCCTTCCACTCCTAGAATCTATGAATCTATGAATTTTTCAAATGGGCCTTGTTAGGTAGTTTTGTCCCCAGAGGTAGGTTTTATTTAAGCAAGTCATAGGTTTTTAAAATTTATTATTTGCATTGGTTCTTTTATTTGTAAGTTATCTTTTGTCTTATCACAATCATTTTGATAAGCAATTTCAAATGTATTAACGGTCTTCAGCCCATGTTACCAGTCCAATGGGCATTCACTACAGTCATTAAAGAGGTTTTTTTCAAACTTTTAAGCATGTTAATTACAATAAACTAAAGAACAAGCACTGTCCAGTCAAAGTTACACATCAGCCATTATCTGAAACTTGCAATGTCATTATCAATTATGCTCTTAATTTCAAGCACCAGAGATATATTTCTTTAGCCCTTTCCCCTTGTGGAAGTCTCTTTTAAAAGACACCAATGTTTTGGAAAAACTTCAGTCTCATCAGACATTGGGATATCATAAAACAAAAGACCTCTCTCCTTCCACATGATTCTCTCTTGGGCCCTTTATCAGGAAAGAACTCAGGCAAATACTTAAATCCTTCCCAATTCAGAAAAGCAGTGGGATGTACTAATGTAATATTACTAATGTAATAATACCAATCTCTTATATTACGCTCTTCATCTGTAGAGCTCAAAGTGCTTTTCAAAGGAGGTCAGTATCATTAACCCTATTTTACAGGGGGAAAACTGAGGCATGGGAAGTCAAAGGAAGTGACTTGTGTAAGGTCACCCAGTAGGCAAGTGGCAAGGCCAGGAACACAATCCATATCTCCTGAGTCCCAATCTATCAACTAGGCCACACTGCTCTCTACGTAAGTGTGTGCTGAATCAAGAGATTTTCCTGAATCAGGGCCTGGGTGCTAATATTAATTCAGGATGATTCTTCTGAAATCCCTACCGCCCTGGCATCTTCAATTAAAAATAAAATATTCAAATAACATTTTCCCCTCAAGGTCAATGCCTTCTCCACTATGTCCTCTGGAGGCAAACTGCCTCGGGATTGTACTATCCACAAACTAGAGTGGGTCAGCCTGACATCCACCATATTCAGAAATTCTAACAGTCCTCCCGCTAGCTTATCCTTCACTGCCTCACAGAACGGTCTTGAAAACTAAACAGAAATTGTACTCATCCATCCTTACCATGATAATGATACACTACTTGCCTTCATAAAAAAAATACAGGCCCAAGCTAGAATTTTGCAAATATTCCCTCAAATGAAGTGTCCCCTGCGATGCTGCCAACCCTCAAGATTGTACCATGAGTTTCACAATATTTGGTGCGTTTTTTAGGTCCCAGTTTGTGGTCAGGGTGATTCTATAAGGATCTCAACTTCCATTAACAGGAAGTAAAGGCAGTTTCTAACCTTCCTGGGTATACGGGCAAATATGTGCGATTTTTTAAAACTCTCGTGATTTTTGAAAGCTTGAGATTGGCAAAGTCTAATCCCCTCCTACCCCACTTTCCTGTTCACACTTGTGACCCTAAGCCAAACAGTTCGGTTTGCTGATTGCTTAACACCCAAACAGCAGGGCCCTCGTGCCATACTTCCCTTATCTTTAATACAGCTGCTTCCAGCCTGAGGCTCCAAAACCCAGTCACAAACGCTTGCATTACAGATGCAGTGGCAGCCTCATCCCTGAATTTTCTTGTTTTCTGTGGCTTGCAGTCAGCCCCAGGCCAATAT
Organism: Trachemys scripta elegans; assembly: GCF_013100865.1. Lineage (NCBI taxonomy): Eukaryota > Metazoa > Chordata > Testudines > Emydidae > Trachemys > Trachemys scripta. Next base: position 188,891,037 of record NC_048300.1, on the reverse strand, counting down.
TTTACACGGTGCTCTGGTTTTTTAATATTTTTATGGACAATGCTCCAAGTGGGCAGCACTCCACCTGAGCCACCAAGCTGGGGGCTTTTTTCACAAAATGCGCTGATGATAACCTTACTCATTCAATGTATTATTTATAGCTAAGAAACACTAGAGCAGTTGATATTGGCTTGTGGAATTTAAACCTACTGGCTGGAAGCAAACGATTAGTGTAGGTTATTCATTTCCTAGCCATTTTGCTGGTTTCGATCATGGAAGAAAATATGCCCACAAAGGAAGAGTCAGACTGAGACGGCGATAACTTTCGAGTCATTTAGCCCAGTGTCCTGCTTCAAGTGGGCTCTCCATAAGTGACTGTAACCTTCCCTTAAACGGAACACGCGCTAAATGAATTCAGAACTGCAATAGCAATATTGCTGTTTCAGAGCCCAGTCACATACAAACATGGAGACTGAACTCACTGCGCTTCTCAGATCTATGCTCAAGAACTGTGGGATTCAAGATCTAATAGATAGCACACTGAAGCTGGCAGACCAGGTGCCAGCTCATGCCAAGGCGCCAAGGCCTCACTGAACACTGACTGGAAACCAGTCTGGCTCACCTATGTGTTAGTATTGTTAAAATAGGCATTCGATTTATAAAAAAAAATGTGTTTAGACTTTATAAAATGCTGGTAGGATGCTGTAAGATGCATTAATCTTACTTATAAAATCTGTACCCCGTGTTATAAGGTTCTATTAAGTGCTTGCATTGTAATGCTCAGTAGCTGTGTAAGTCATCAAGCCGGAAAGGAGCATTAATTAATGTAGAAATGCTGGCTTACTACAGAAGGTAATAGGTCCTTCCCACCAAGGCAGCCCATTGAAACCAAATGAGCCATTGTAAAACATCAAAGAACAAAGACTTTGTTGATTGCTCCCCCACACCCATGAAGAGGAGAGGTGTAGGTGGACTCATCCCATCAGATTGAACTCTGGGGGGGAAGGGAATCAAAATCCCTGACAACAAGGAACTGTATGTTTATGTTGCTTGAACTCTGAGGGGTGACGTTTCTTAAGCATAAGCAAGAGATCCCCAGCTGTTTGGACTAGGTTAACCCTAGAGGACTTATAGAGCTTGAGTATTACAGCAGCTTCTATTATTCTTGTGGATCCTAAACCTATACCTCACTTATTGTGTATGTTTACCTGCTTTAAGCTTGTATATAAGTCTCATCTCTTTTTCTTATTTAATAAATCTTTAGTTAGTTTATTATAGGATTGGCTACAAGCATTGTCTTGTGAGCGATCTAGGGTGCAATTGACCTGGGATAAGTGACTGGTCCTTTGGGATAGAAGTAACCTGAATACTGTTGTGATTTTGGATGCAAGCGACCCTCTATCACAAAAGGAAGCCTGTCTGGGTGGCAGGATAGATCAGAGTGCCCAAAGGGACTGTGTGTGACTCCATGTAAAGGCTGCTGTAGTGCTAGAGAAGCTTACACTTGATACATGGTTGGTGAAATCTAAGTATAGAACTCACAATCAGTTTGGGGTTTGTGGCCGGCTTCTTCACAGTCTGCCCTGAGCTCATGAGCCACTCAGGGCAGCTTGGCATACACTATCCTTGGTCTCAGGGGACCTGGGATCTAGCCTGCCTCTACCGCTATTCTGTTGTATGACCATGGGCAAGTCACTTTGTTTCTTCTGTTTGTCTGCCTTGTTTGCTTAGGTTGTAATGTCTTCAGAACAGGGACTCCTCTGTACTCCATGTTTGTACAAATGGGACCCAGACCTTGGTTGGGGTCTCTAGCCCCTACCTTTATATTGAAAATAATGATAAAAAGATCCTGCTGCAAGATATAGAAGTGGGTATATGCGGATCTTTCAAAATCTATATATTTGTTCTAAACTAGAGAGACTGGTAAGCTGTGCTTTGATCTGTACAACAGAGAGAAACATGTTCCCAGGAAATGTCTGTATTTTCTTTCATGTTTTCCCTCAATGTTGACCTGAAGAGATCATCTCTCAGGTGAATGTAATTCAGATTTCCAGGGTCCATTTAGTCCCGGGCCTTCCTGCTAAGACTGCCAACAAAGGTGCCAATTACTGCGAGCAGCTGCTGGTGTCAACCTGTGGAACTCTTTGCCAGAGGATGTTGTGAAGGCCAGGACCCTAACAGGGTTCAAAAAAGAACTAGATACATTCATGGAGGAAAGGTCCATCAATGGCTATTAGCCAGGATGAGCAGGAATAGTGTCCCTAGCCTCCGTTTGCCAGAAGCTGGGAATGAGCGACAGGGGATGGATCACTTGATGATTCCCTGTTCTGTTCAGTCCCTCTGGGCACCTGGCACTGGCCACTGTCGGAAGACAGGATACTGGGCTAGATGGACCTTTGATCTGACTCAGTAGGGCCATTCTTATGTTTTTGCCAATATGAATACCTGTCCACTGGGAATTGCACAGCGACTCTCCAACTCATTTTCTATAGGCCACTCTAAACAATCTTTGAGAGGGTTACAACTTTAATTGCTACTGCCTTGGACTGCATATGAACTGAGAACCAGAGGAGCAGGGTTCTAGGCCTCATCATAACCAATCTGCAGACCTCCATACTGGCACTTATACAGCACTTGAGAAAGGAGCATGCTAAATAATTCTAGTAACTGTTATTAAAATACAGTGTCTATGACTTTAAACAAAATCTTCATGGTTACCAATGTAGTCATGTTGCAGGATAATTATCACATTGTCTTTATCTTTACGATGGTGTTTGTGACCAACTGAATAACAATCATCAGATGAGTTAAATATGGCCCCAGTCTTGTAAACCTTTACTACAGGATGTAGTGCTTACTGCTAGAAGTGGCCACATGCAATGGAGGTTAACGGGATTCATAGATTTTAAGGCCAGAAGGGACCATTATGACCAGCTAATCTGACCTCCTGTATAACAAAGGCCATAGAATTTTACCCAGCAATTCCTGAATCAACCTCAATAACTTATGGTCGAACAAGAACATCTCTTTTAGAAAGACACAATCTCAATTTCAAGTGGCAGAGAATCCATCATAGAAATGTAGGACTGGAACAGACCTCAAGAAATCATCGAGTCCAGACCACTGTGATGAGGCAGAACCAAGTAAACCCAGACAATCCCTGACAGGTGTTTGTCCAATCTGTTCTTAAATCATATCCTTTGGTAAGTCGTTACTATGGTTAACTACACTCGCTGTTAAAAACGTGCACCTTATTTGAATTTTTCTAGCTTCAGCTTCCAACCATTTGATCTTCAGTGTGATCACTCATGGTGATAAACACAATGCCCAAAAGTAAGTGCTGCAGGACCAGGCACCAAGTCGAAGTTTCAGTTTGACTAACTAAAAAATGTCCAGGAAACAGGTGTAAATCCTATAGACATTATAAACTGTTCAACCTTAATTACAGACTTCTGATCTGTGACTTTGAAGCCGTGATAATAAGTGGCTGGTGTGTATATATAAAACACCGCCCTCCACTGAATGGAATCAGAACTGCTCAACTTTGTGTCATTTGTCCTAAATACAGTAATAATGCCTTGTTTTTATATAGTGCTTTTATCAGCAATTCTCAAATCACTTTTAAAAGAGGCAATATCATTATCCTCCTATTACGGAAAGGGAAACAAACAGAAAGAGGTGAAGTGACTTATAGCTAAAACCAGAACTCAGCTCTCCTGAGTCCTGTCAACTAGGTCAGACTGCCTCCCACATTGCTAACTGCTCATAGAAGTTCTCCTTAAAGTTCACATGACTGGAACCTGTACTCAGAGAGGTGGGATCTGAGCTCCCTTCCTCTCGTTGCAGCAATGAAGTTTTGACATGGTATCTGCCTTTCCGGGTTCTTATATTGGTGTCTACTGCTGTAGATTGTGCAGTATAGAGACAGTTGTGAAATCCCAGCTATCATAAGCTTGTTACAATAGACTTTTCACTGTCCTTGCAAGCCATCATGAGGAGATGTTTTGGGGAAACTAGGGTATGGAGACGGGAGAATCCCAAAAGTGTTTTTTGAATGTCTAAGTATTTTTTGTGGATTTTTTTGTCCTTTAATTTTTTTTTAATCCTAGATTTTCTGTTCTTCAGAGGCAGTCAAATTATGGAAAAAAATGCATTGACAATAATTGTTTGATGAAAAAATGCCAAATTCATGACTTATCAGCCACAAATCATTCAATCAGCTCTCCTGTTCTTTCAAGCTTAGATGTTTCCTTCTTCCTCTCCTATTATTGTAAGCAGGGACATAGCCAAAAGCATTGGGTTTAAAGGTTCAAATTCTCCCTCCTCTTTCCCCCCTCTCCCTGCCCCACCAAAGAGGGAAGACATCCAAAATATTTTTAAAGCAAATTATAACAGAGCCAACCACAAGAATGTTCTACCATTTAACAGTGGCTTGTAGCAAGATGGTCCCACTCCTTTCCCAAAGGACTCAAGCAAAAAACTCACAGTACATGCTGCAGCTAGACCTCTGCCCTGTCTGCCCTTTCCTGGCCCAGGAATCTTAGCTTTATTTATGACCATCCATACTCTGCCACTGTCGCCTCCTACATAATAAATAGTATGTTTGAGGGGACTTATTCCCCTTGACTGCAATGCGTTTTGGATCAGGCCCAAGGCCAGCTGTGCTTGACTGAGGGTATTCCTTTGAGAATCAGACATTAGAACTGTGTGACTGGTTATCTAAGTCACATAATATTGTCGCTGTCCCTGAAAGCCGTCCCAGGATAGCCATGAGAACACTGTGGCATTTGTTATTTGCTTTGAATAGCTTGCCTTCCTGTAAATTGAGATTTTCAGGACCTCTCTGGCTTAATAAAGGGGTAGCAGCAAAATCATGAATCAATATAATTTTTCATCCAGATCAAAATGTCCCATTCTCCTTGCCAAAACCCTTCATTTAACATAGGTTCATTACTCTCCTACTGGAGGATCATATATAGCTATGTGACTATAGATCTATAAAATGGATGTGAAGCTGCCTCTAGTTAAGATTGCCCTGCACTGCCCATTAGAAGACTGTATTTTCAGTTGCTTATATCTTAATGTTTGGGCTGAAATTTTCCATGCTGTGTTTCTGCCTTAGGGTGAATTCTAGCAAAAATGGTTCAGCCGTTTCTGAGGAAGCAGCTAGGGGAAAATGTTACTTTGCCATGTGAAAAAAAAAAAAAAAGTACAACCATTGCATTGAGAAGCTCTACCAGCTCCATGCTTCGGAGCAGAGACTTGAGATTTGTCAAGAAGGTGTCCTGGTGTCAGGGATGTGCCTTTTCCTCTTCCTGTGAAAGCCTGACAAATATGGCCAAGTTATAAGCCTTTGAGAAATTTAAATTTGCACATGCTCAATAAAGACTTGCTAGAATTTCACAACTAAATTCTCTGAACAGTGCCAAGGCTCAGCACTGGGACTTTTAGGCTTGGCAGTTCATAGTGCCGGCAGCTCTGGGCTTGCTGCATCAGTTATGAATGTAAAAATATTGCTTGAGCCCCGGCAACGAATTGTTTGAGCCCCAGCACCTCTTTCATTACAAACTGAGTACTGTCTCTGAAGATTCCATCTCTACTGAGCATGCTCCAGTTCAGGGCTGAGCAAACTGTTCCCTGCAATTGCAACTCCTGGTTGTTTGGGGCTCCTGTAGTGCTGGGCACAGGAACAACAAAATAGGGAGACTGTCTTTCCTGTGCGCTTGCTGCTCCCTCTGCTGGTGCCCACACAGCATCAAGAAGGAATAGCGGGGAAGGGCTAGACCAGCAGGAGCGAGCAGTGGATTGGATTGGAGACTTGGGTTGGCTGGACAAGGAGACTACAATATTGCCAATCCTGAGAGTCTGGTTTCAGAGCCTATGCACTAGGGCTGTTTTCTCAAACTTTTCCCCACAACCACTGAAGGCCAAAAAATTTACTTTCGGTTAAATGGGTGCATGTGAATCTGGAGCCTAAGTGGGAAATTGAGACCATCCTTTCTCTTCCCGCAATACGTGCCTCTTCACTACACACCTCCCAAGTTCTGCAACAAACAAGGCAGGGATCCTTCAGGCAACTTCCTTCATGACACAATCATTTCAACAGCATGGTCCATCCCATGCACTGGGATGAGGTAGAGGGAGGGGGAGGGTCCTGTGGAATCAAATAGTATGTGATCATAATCATATAATTACAAACTGTATCATAATGCATAAGCACAAGGGGACCAAATTTAGGTTGCACAGACAAGCCTAATTCTGGCATTTCCTAACTTGACTTTGCAATGGAAGCTTAATAATGTTCTTTTAACTTAGTTTTTTGTGTGTTTAAATATTTCAAGTTCATTTTTTGTTTACACACACACACACACACACACACACACACACACACACACAAATTCAGTGCAAAAGCATACTAGATAAAAATGCAATCAACTACTTATTCCTCTATGGCTAGGAAAGCTGAGGAACACCACAAAGAGGAAAACAAATATAACCTCATCAATTCAGTTGCTCAACAACCTAATATAGCTTTTTCAAAGCCTCAGTCACGGATTCTTGTCACCAGGCTCTGTTGTGGTCAAGGAAGGATGAAGAACCACAAGCAGACTACACATATCTGGGCTACTGCATGCAGGCTTTGTGGCTGTTACAGAGGACTCCCATACTTCAGGGCTTTTCAACTTCACTCATTGTGGAGATATATATGAATATAAAGACAGAATTATCAGATTTTTTTAATGCTCCATCTTTTATACAGACATGAACTGAAACATATCCGTGAGTCTGAGTAGGAGAGAAAGAATTACATGGCGTATGTATTTGACATGGCTTTTCCATAATCAAACCAATAGACTGAAAAGGAAAACAAGAAAAACCAAAGCCTTCTATTCCTGAAAATTAAGAGACCTGAAAGAGCAGGGAGCATCTATGAGCCATCATCCTATTTTGATTTGGATAAGTTTGAAATTGTTCAGATAACCTGTTGATGAACATGGAATAAACACCTAGATGGAAGGGATGGATGGTGTTCATTTTAAATTTTACTAAGATGGATTCCTCATTTCTTATTTGTTGCCATGGGAACAAGTTAACTTTCAGGTAATTTTAAAATACAAAGATGAAAGGTATTTTTGGAACCATTTTGAGAATGTCCAATTCTTAAGATCTTCTGGGAAGCAAGGTGTTCTAAAAGTACTAAAAGTGCTAGGTGGGAAAAGAGTACCCCACTGTTCTACAGGACAATGAATAACTCCTCTCTGAGCTGATTGGTGCTCACTTTCTGAGATAATGGTCTCACACAAAAGCTAAGCTTCTCTGGAACATGGGAATTGTGGAAGACCAGAGCTCTCTCAGTGGATGGCTCGAAGAATGGAACTAATTGCTGAAGGAGATGAGAATATCCATAAAGCCTTCAGGTCAAAATGCAAAATCTACTCCTTTAGACCTAGCATTCCCAAGACAACTATATCATTGACAGTAAATATTCAAAACTTCATTTGAGAGGTAGCAAGAAATAAGAGATTCAAAGACCCTGGTGTGCCTAATTTAGAATTGTTAATGGACTAAGATATTACACACACAACAAACATTAAAACAACATTATTAAGGTTGCAAAATCAAGTACTCATATGTTAAGAAATGTCTTTGCAAACTTTATTTGTCCTCTTTGTGTGTACGCATTATGATAGTCTTTAATTACATGATCACACACTTTTTTCTATAGGAACCCTGCCTCCTCCAGTGCATACTCAATGGAAAGCTATTCCATATTTTGTTTTTCCTCATTGTTTAATGTGTAGAGTAAATAAGGCCTGGGGTCTGTCATGGATCCATAGGTCTGGTCTATGCGCCAGCCTGTAACCAGTCCCTTGGGAGTAACCCCTTTAGTGTGCCAGGCCCCAAGGACCCACACAGTTCCACAGGGGCAGGCCCACAGCCTCCAAGACTCTCAAATTGGGCCATCAGGTCCCAGTGATTCCTGTCTCCCTCGGGGCTTCCTGCAGTGAATCCAGCTGACCCAGACTCCTGTGGGAGACTTGTACTGTACCCCTTCAGGGTGCCATGCTCTTAGTGAGTCTTTGCAGTGACACTAGGGAGCCTTTCCAAAGCAAGACTACCATTTATTAGTCACCTGGCATACAGAATCTGAAAATCCTCAGGTTAGCATAGAGAAGCAAAGGTTAAGACAGAGTTCAGACTGGCCAACACCAAGCCAGGACTCCCTGGAGAAGCCATCTTGGCCTTCTCTCTGTCTGTGGGCCTTTGCCTTTAGTTACAGGTGTGTGCCTGTGTCTCAGAGTTCAGCTCTTAATATAGCGGATACCTCTTGTCCTTGGTCTCTGGACCCAGCCATGCTGCGTTCATATGTTCAGCTGCCTCTGCAGCGAGGCGTTAATTTTTGGTCAGTAGGATTCCCATTGTCTCTATAGGGTCTTCCATTCATTCAACCATCCAATGGTTGATTTCAGCCAGACAGTCCTACTGGCTCTATGGCTCAAATACCTAGCCTGATCTCCCATGCCTTAGAGAGAAAATCCGTTCTTTCCTCCCAATGTGGTAGTGGTTCCAAGGTGATGAGCACAGAGTCATACAGCTAGCTCCTCAAATTACAGGAAATCCCCACATTCACCACAGTATCACCCAATTCTCACCCTGCTCTGAAGACAGGATTATTTATTTCCTCATTGATTTTTTTTAGATGCCCATAATTATAGTATCTGAACTCAAATGGTTACCGAGTTTCAGTCCTAACAGTTCAAGTTTGGCAAAGTTGTAAGCAACTGAAAACAAGGTCTTATAATGGGAAATGTCAAACAACCTTAATACTAGGTGGTGTTACTAGCCCTGCCTATAATTAATGCTGATGAGCACTTTCTGATGACCTAGATAGACAGACACCTCATTTCCACAGTTCTACTCTTAAGTCCCCCAGGTTTCATGCAGGCCCAAGTTCTTGTAGACTTGTCTGTTCATTTTACTGAGTGTATATGTCTGAGGGAAGAGTTCAATTTCTAACGAGGTTGAAAAATAACAGAAAAACATTTTATACTAACTTTAGAAAATTCAGAGTCAGCGTTCCCTCATTCACATCAAAGCCTGTGTAAACAGGGGCATATTTTATCCTATGGTACCCTTCCTAATGTTTTTTTTCCAGTAGAGGAATTATCTTTTTCGTCACTTGTGGTAGAAAAGATTATTTCCAAAAAAACATAGTAAGTAAAGTTCAGTACAACACAAGGAAGTGGGTATTGTCATCTGCTAACTGGCACACTAGCCTTTGAAATTAGAAGAACCCCTGTTGCTCACCACACCACCATGGTCTATTTTCTAAGCAGTAATGTCTTCCTCCAAATGCCACATGTGAACCACTATAATAATGTGCTATCTTCCTCTCTTTAAAGGCTTTCCCCGCCATTGTCTAGGATTTTATCGGAAGAGGACCATGGAGGAGTGCCTGCCAAAAGCCAGTTGTGAAAGTTTTAAGTATCAGATTACTGTGGTGCAGCATGGATGACAGTCCAACACAACTTCAGGCTGAGCAAGACAAATTCGTTTAACCCAGTCTCATTGCACTGGGGCACATTTTCCTGTTGATACCCACATCTCTCTCATCAACAATAATGGGAGTTACATGCATCTATACTCAGAATAGAGTAGATCCTATAGCAAAGTGAATTTCTCTCTCTCGCGGTAATCTTCTTCTGTCACTATTATGGTACAGTATATGATTAAAAAATAATTCCTAGTTTTGCATTATCTATTACACAGTACAAAAAGAGGTGACAGATACCATAGCTGTAATCTGTATGTCTTCTCATATCACACTTTGTCCTTGTTGGTACCTTCCCTTGTAGAGAAAGAAAGGTTTATGTTCAGCTTATTATAATGGTGGAATGCAAATTAAGTAATTATACGAATTATGACGGCCAAGTCAGCAACTTTGCAGTACCATTAGTCACTTTGCTTTTGAGGACTTTATGAGTCAGCCCTAAAAATTCACTCCAAAATGATCATCTTCAACCTGAAAACAGCAGCTGGAAGTTTTTAAAAATGAAATTCATTAGAAGTGGCTCTAGGTCAGAAAAGTTTATCTGAAACCCCATGACCTCAGATAAAACATGAACCTGCTCTATCTAGATCCTTATATTGCATCCGTACCAATATTATCCTTACACCACCCCCAATCAGTAGAGAAGTATAATTAACCCTATTTTACAGATAAGAAACTGAGACCCAGAGAAATTAAAGTCAATTTCCCATAGTCAGACATGAAGACTGTGGCAGAGTCAGAAAATCCTCCCATATATCCTGAGTGCTAATCCAGTGCCTTGCCCACAAGACCATCTATCCCAGGGGTGGCCAACCTCTGGCTCCGGAGCCACATGCAGCTCTTCAGAAGTTAATATGCGGCTCCTTGTATAGGCACCGACTCCAGGGCTGGAGCTACAGGCGCCAACTTTCCAATGTGCCGGGGAGTGCTCACTGCCAGGGCCGGCTCCAGGCACCAGCCTGGCAAGCAGGTGCTTGGGGCGGCCGCTCCGGAGGGGGGCGGCACATCCAGGTATTCGGCGGCAATTCGGCGGACAGTCCCTCACTCCCTCTCGGAGCAAAGGACCTCCCACCAAATTGCCGCCGCAGATCGCGATCGTGACTTTTTTTTTTTTTTTGGGCTGCTTGGGGCGGCCAAAACCCTGGAGCCGGCCCTGCTCAACCCCTGGCTCTGCCACAGGCCCTGCCCCCACTCCATCCCTTCCCACCCCCTTCCCTGATCCTGCAGTGCCCTCGCTCCTTGCCTCTCCCGCCCAGAGCCTCCTGCACGCCACAAAACAGCTGATCGGGAGGTGAGGAGAGGGAGGCACTGATCGGGAGGGCTGCTGGTCGGTGGGAGGCACTGGGAGTGGGGTAGAGGAACTGATGTGGGGCTGCTCACGTATTACTGTGACTCTTTGGCAATGTACATTGGTAAATTCTGGCTCCTTCTCAGGCTCAGGTTGGCCACCCCTGATCTATCCTGTTAGATCAGAGTCACTTGTTTTTGGTATCCCAAACCTGATTTTATGTAAAACCATCCTCCATCCCCTGACTTCAGTGGGGTTGCACGGCTATTAATGAGAGCAGAATTTGTCCCACTGTAATTTGCCTACGAAGGTGTATACAAGACTAATATTTTAAAGAAATTGGAAATGACCAAGATGTGGCAATTTGCAGATCACCTCCTGTTGCATTCTATTCATTTTCTTTCAGGTGGGCTACTTAATAAACCAGGAGGGCTCATGATCAGCCATTTGTCAACTGTATTGATATTGGGACTATAACTTGGAAGCAGGGTGGATAAAAATCAATGATTTTTAAAAAATCAAAAATTGGATCTTTTAAAATTTAAATCGGATTTTTTTATTTAAAAATTTTTTTTTTGATAAAATGCTTTTTGAGGAAAAACCTATCTAAAGACAGTTTTAATTAAGATACATTATAGCTCAAAGATATCTCATCATGGAATAGGGATTATAAATTCTAATTCTATAGTATGAAACAATATATTCATGTAATGTTTAAGAAAAGTTTTGTAAATGAGTTCCAATAGTTCATGGATTAGGGACCCAATCTTATGGGATTCCAGGAACTTCTGTATAGATTATTTAGGCTAATCTTTCTATCTACCCAATGGGACTCAGTGCTCAGTCTCAAACTGTGGATTTGTGTCTCCAGAGATAATATGCTTGTTAACAGCAAAAATGTTTTTAAATAAATAAATAATATATAGAGGCGAGAAATAACAGACCTCAACCCTATTGTCCCTCTACAAATTTGTGTACACAGAGTCAATCCCTTACTTCTCTCTAAAAGTGCAAAGTTTCAAAAAGTTCATTGAATAGAAGATTGTTGGGGGCAGAATAGATCTGGACAAGAAGTCTGGAGATAAATGTGAGAAGGGAGGGACAGGTAGTACACCTCTACCTCTATATAACGCTGTCCTCGGGAGCCAAAAAAATCTTACCACATTATAGGTGAAACCGCGTTATATTGAACTTGCTTTGATTCGTCGGAGTGCACAGCCCTGCCCCCCCGAAGCACTGCTTTACTGTATTATATCAGAATTTGTGTTATATCGGGTTCTGTTATATTGGGGTGGAGGTATATAAACAAAAGTGAAACTGTTTGAGCAGCATATTCCAGAAGATTTGAGGTCTTTCTGAGTGAAGCCTTCATTGATTTGAGATCTACCATACCATTCTCTCACTAGAAGGGAAAACCTATAATGGCAGCAGGCCATAAAAGAGACCCAGTTTGAGAATATTTCAATCAAGTTCCTCTACCTGTGGGTAAGACAGGCATGTGTGCCAATTGCAAAGAGTGCAACTGCAAGGCCTTGTTGCCCGAATGAAACAACATCATGAGAAGTGTCCCTTCTCAAGAGGAAGCTGCGTTGAAGATGATGAAAGGAACATGTCTGAACATGCAGGATCTCCAGGTTGGTAAACTTTTTTATTTCATGCTTTCTTAAGGACTGCCTGTCTTCCTTCTGGACTATTCTTGAATTCTCATGTTTGAGCAAAAAATATAGTTGCTACTCTATTTTAGATGCAGTTGTGATAAAATATAAATAGCTGAAATAGGCAGATCTTCTTTTTTCAATTTAACCTTTAAAGTAGTACTGAGTGTCAGTGAATGCAATGAGTAATACTAAATGAGCAGTATGGTAATAATAAATAACTGCATTGACTTATTTTGTTTGGGAAAATCTATCCTCAATATACAGGATTCTGAAGACTATCCACCTTCAAGATCACCATCATTTTCTATAGTTTCAGAGTTATCTGCTAATGATAGTGTTTCAGTCACATCATGTATATCACATAGCCATAGTATATCACCTGTAGCAAAAAGAAAAAAAAATCTCCATCATCCAGAAACAACCATAGATAAGTTTGTGATAAGAACCAGCAGATTACATAAAGACGTAAATCGATGAAAAAATTGCCCGGTTTGTTTATGCAACAAACTCTCCTTTCCATGTGATTGAGAACTGACACTTCATTAACATGGTTCAGTCATTAAGACCAGGATACAGTCCATTCAACAGACCAGATGTTGCAGGCAAATTGCTGGATAAAATGTATGAAAGAGAAATTGAGCAGTGTACAAAAGGTCTAGAGGGTAAAATTGTTAACCTGAGTCTTGATGGGTGAAGCAATGTCCACAGTGATCCTGGTGTATGTGCTTGTGTGACAACAGAAGAAGAGAATGTCTACATCAGGAAATGCACACCCAGCAGAATACTTACAAGAAGTAGCAGTCAAAGCTATAACAAACTGAAAAAAAATTCAAATGTCTAGTACACAGCTTGGTCAGAGACAATGCTGCAAATGTATCCAAGATGAGAGGAAATTATTTAGAAGAGAGTGAAGAGAGTCGCAAGCTAATAACATATGGTTTCAGTGCTCATTTGATGCACCTCCTAGCCAAAGATTTCAGTGTTCCAGAAATAAAGGCTAATATTGTTGAAATAGCAAAATACTTCCATAACAACCACTTTGCAGCAGCTGCTCTGAAAAAAGTGGGAAGAACCAAGCTAACTCTCCCACAAGATGTGCGATGGAACTCAGTAGTGGACTGTTTTGAGCACTATATCAAGAACTGGCCTAATCTGATGACAACTTGTGAACAAAATCATGAAAAAAATAGATGGCACTGTCACTGCCAAAGTTCTCAACATTGAGCTTAAGAGAAATGTTGAGCACATGCTGAATACCCTGAAGACTATTTCTGTAGCCTTGAACAAAATGCAGGGAAATAGCTGTTTTATTGCCGACACAGTTGAAATTTGGAAGGAACTGAGTGAGATCTTAAAAAGAGAAATATGCAATGACAGCGTATTTACAATTATAAATTACAAGCATTAAAATAACGAATGGGACAAACACCATCTCCAGCTCATTTTCTTGCAAATATTCTCAATACTCGGTACCAAAGTCAAACCTTAACTGCTGAAGAAGAGGAATTGGCTATGACTTGGACACCCAGCAATCATCCCTCCATAATGCCAACTGTAATAAACTTCAGAGCTAAGGGTGAACCGTTCAAGAAATATATGTTTGCTGATGATGTTTTAAAGAAAGTCACACCAGTGAACTGGTGGAAGTCACTTAAGCATTTGGATTTAGAGACTGTTGAAGTGAGAATCTCACTTTTAACAGCAGTAGCTTCTTCTGCCGGTGTAGTAAGAATATTTTCTTCCTTTGGACTAATTCATTGCAAATTGAGAGATCGTTTGGGACCTGAAAAAGCAGGAAAGCTTGTTTTTCTTTTCCAGATTATGAACAGGAAAATGAAGGTGACTAAGTTAGCTGCAGAAGCCAATATTTAAGTTTCTCATGTTGACCTGGCTGACACAGAGAATTTAATTTTTGTTTTAAACTATTTCATTTAACTATTTTAGTTAATAACAATTTTAACAAAAAAACCCTGATTTTAAAAAACTTGAATGTTTAACTAAATTAAAAAATTCATATGCTTGTTTTGTTAAAATATTATGTTTGCTGTTAAAGAAAGAAATCCAGAATACATAATACTGTTGTTTTAGTTAAATAAAACAATTTAAATTTCTGTGTGGTGGTGATCTTCTTCTAATACAGCATGGCAAGAAAATCCTTCAAATATTAATGATTAACCTGTTGCATTGGAGGTAGTTCACCTCCCAGTGACTTCATACATACTTTCAATTACTTTTGGAAAATGAAATAACCAATCATTCATTTTCTGATATAGTTGTAAAACTTATCTGAAAAGTTTTCAAAATAAATCATTTTAAAAATGTATAGTGTGTACCTTCTACAAATGAAACCTACATCTATTTCTGAGTTGTGAAGACTATGTATTAAGATTATAACAACCCACAAGAATGCACTTTTCTTTAGAAATCCATGATTAAATCGAATCTTCCTGATTAGTGATTTAAATCATGATTTAAATCAAATCCCCCCTGCTTGGAAGTAAGAAATTAGATGCCTGATTTATATTACTAACAGCCAATCATAGATGCTCAGTACAGACGAGTGCATTCAATGCAGGCAGGCCTCCTTGTGGCTGGGTGTGTTGTAGCAGCTCATTTGTCACTTGGCACCCCCTGCTGACGACCATTTTGGCCATGCGGTGAAAGACTCAGCACTAGGGACAGATCACCTCCCGGGGTATCAGTGTCCCACACATCACTTGTCATCAGTCTGCCATCTTTTGCCCCAACAGTGCTCCTCTTGCATTCCACTCTTCTGTCAGAAGAGTGGGCCCAGGACTACTCCTGGGAGTCTCTCAGCCAAACTCAAAAGCAAAATGAAAACGCACCACAAGCAACTTTTGCCTCTTCCCAGGGCTTGAACTTTTTAATCCCTCCCGGGTCCTCCCCATCTCTCTGCAGAATGCTGACCCTAAGGGGTCGAGTCTCCAAGTCTTGCTCCTTGCCTGGATCCTCAAATTCAGACTACCCTCAAGGCCTTCGCCAAGTGGGCTGCCTTCTTTCTGGCCCACTTCAGGAGTCTCTTTCATCCCTGCTACTGTCTCCCATCAAGGTCAGTGTATCAACTCCCCCCTAAGCACCTGTAGTCCTTCTCAGGATAGCAGAGTTTTCTTGTATCTCCCTGCAGCCCTCTTCTAATCTGGGCTTCTTTTCTTTATAGTCACCGTTCTGCTCCTTCCACAGCTGGGCTGAATCATTAATTAAACCTGGCCCACTCTCCAGCGGTAGTCAGGTAACCTAACTGGCTTCGCAGGCACACATTAACCCTTTCACTGCCTGTGTGGGGGCACACACCTCACTACATGCAGATATCATGTTTAGGAGCTTTATGAGAATCACATATAAATGTTCTCTTTAAGCTCAAGTGATGGTGCTCTGTGTGTATAGAATAGAAGGAGCTGAGTTCTATCTTGGCTGTTGTGAAATTTGGAGTGGCCACAAGATGCAGAATACTGAGCAAATAGGAACAATCTAGGACTGTCAGGGCTAAGGACGATAAGGATTTTTTTAAATGTAAATTAGGAATGAAAGAAATCCTAGCTGTGGCATTGGAACACTTTTTAGAGTGGGGGTGCTGCCCCTCCTTACGCCTGTCTGTCCCTCTTCCCCGTTGTCCCCTAGAGCTGGGGCCAGGAGCAGGGTCGTGGCTCTGGGATGGGGGTGATGTGGACAGGGGTAAGGGGACGGAGGCTGGGGCCTCAGCTGAGGACAGGTGCAGAGCCCCGGGTGCGGGGCTGGCAGCTGGGACCCTGGGTATGGGGACCCCGGGCATGGGGCCAGGAGCCCGTGCCTATGAATCCCAGCAATGGTATAGGCCCATTACTCGATGGAGATGGTAAAGTTGTTAATACTGATGCAGAAAAGGCAGATGTGATCAATAAATATTCCTGTTCTGTATTTGGACAGACACAGGATGATAACCATCCTCATATTAGAGGAGTATAAGTACTTTCCAATCCATTCATAACTAAGGAGCATGTCATCAAATGGGGGTGTTTTAGTGGGGTTCCATGGGGATTGGTAGTAGGCTTGCACGATTCCACATTTTCATCAGTGATCTGTAGGTAGATATAAAATCGCTCCAATAAAATTTGCAGATGACACTCAAATCAGTGGAGTGGTAAATAGTTATGAGGACAGGATAGTCATACTGTGAGATCTGGCTCTCTTAGTAACACGGGCTCATTCAAACAAAATGCATTTAATCCATTCCCTGATTTAAAAGTGAACAGTAAAGTCAACATATTTTAATTTGTGGAGACTTTATGGTGTCTTTATAATGAAATCAACACCATTTCCTCCTCCCCTTCTGAACAACTATATTGGCATTTTCAATTCCAGTGAAAGACGAATGGCAGGCCTGTGTTTATCCCTACGTGTCTGGCCTGCATCATTGACGTGACATCATTGTTCATGCAGTATTCCAATATAATTGAGCAGGTCAGTGGTTATTCCAAGCTTCACCCATTCCTGAATTCCATCCTTAACCCTCCAAAATAAGTCTTTTATAGTTAAATGATTCACTTATTAGGTAAAATAAACATGAAAATAATGTCAAATTAAAATAAAACAAAGTAGTGTGGAGTTAAATTCAGACTGACACTGAGCAAACAGTCTGGTTGGTATCATGATACCCTTTTGGAAACAAGCATAGATATTGGAGTATGGCTCCAATTAGTTTCAACTGGGAGGAACCTTAATGTTACAGACTCACTGAAGCTTAAACCTCATGGAGTTGAAAGCCTTAATTTGGGGCTGAAGGGGGAACCTCCTGCATAGCACCGCTTATAGGGACATAAGACACCTACAACATGGGTGCTGAGGCAAAAGATGATACAGGAACAGGATGTGCTTGTAAAGTGCTTTGAGATCCCTTCGTGAAAGTGGCCCTCTAAAAGCTAAGATGAATAGATCTGGACTAACATGAAAGCTTGAAGATGAAGCCAAACCCAAGCCAAGGTTTGCCAAGTCCAAGTTCTGAGCTTTGGACTTGGAGCCAGAGAATAGGCTGAGCAATTGAAACTGTCTCTACAAAGAAGAAAAAGAAAATATAGAAAGCAATGTATGAGGCCTCTGTGAATGCTGGAGGGCAACACCAGAATTTTCTCTGTGGCCTGCCCTCATTCATGGCCACAGCTAGCGCTCGTGCCAGATGCTCAGCTTGAGGCTGGTTTAACCTTTCATTGGCTTTCCTGCTTCTACCGTTTATCCCATTTCTTATGCAGTTATGAGGTGCGGCATAAAGTGGTAGGAAATGGAGAGCGAGATGCAGCCTGTAAGCTCTGCAAAGAGTGACTTCCCACTGAGCACAGCTCCTGCTGGCTAGCCCAGAAGGAAGCTACCTCCCCTTTTGACTCACTTAGTAGCCTTTTGCCTTTCAAATACAAGAGTCCTCACCCAAGTGTCAGCTGCGGTATCATACAAGGGAAACTCAAATGGCACACACAGGAAATCCAGCCACTGGAATGAGAACTGGGCAATTCCACTCTAGTGTCTGCCATCAAGCACAGCTACTGGTCACTTCTCCCATGCACAGCTCCTGGAAGATGTGGAAGGCATTTTTTCTTCCTAGGGCAAGCTTAGGAGTGCTCGGCCAGCAGGAGGCACCTCTTTGCCTCACTTGACAGAGCTGCTGTCTTTACAGCACAGAGTTGGCACTGAAACAAAACACATGATATATGTACAGTACTGGATACCTCTCTTCCAGTAGCTGGCCACCTGTTGGCAGGCACAACCAGCCATTCAGAGCACTGGCGATGCTCACCAGCCCTGTAACAAATGGTGGCATTATAATATTCTGACCGAGCAGAACCCACCACCAGCCATCTCAGCAATTAAATATGATCAGTGAACCGCAAACAACAGATCATAGATCAGACTCTCTCAGCCCTTGATTTTGCATGCAGTGAGAGTCAACAAGACTGCATGGATTTTATTTCAAAGACATGGCTCTTTGTTGACTTTGTTGGGAAAATATAGCCATGAAATACTTTTCCCCATCAAAACCCTGAACAAAACAAAATGGGCCATATTGTACCCTTTGTGACACCCATGTTATTCCTCTGAATTAAGTAGATTTACAATGGTGTGTAGCAGACAGCAGATTTCAGCCCTTTATCTGTTACACCTTAATCGTCCAACCACATAAGGGGATTAGACATACAACTTAAAATGCCTTTCAGCCAGTGACAATCAAACACATATTTTAATTATCAAAATGTTGACTTAGAAAATTGGGCAGCAGCTATTTCTTTAAAATCAAAGCTGATATTTCCATCTCTGCCAAGTGAGAGTGATCCAATCAAAACTTGGCATAATCAAGTGGTACAAATATTTCCAGGCATTCATTACATTCATTAAACAATCCTTCATCGAAAAGGCCTATATAACATCAGTCCTCTCCTCGAGGTAATGTTAACAAAATAGGTGAGAAAAAAGAAAAACCAAGACATTCTGAATAAAAATTGGGGAACATTGTTGGCTTGTTGCAGGGCTCCCTCCACAGTCTCCACTGTTACGAGGGAAACGGCTTCTTATATCCAGCCCCATCTTCCCAGCATGCCTTGCTGTGAAGACCTAGGACTACATATTACAAGAGTTCTGCTGGCTGAAAAACAGGGGAGCCTTGATCCACCCCATACTTCAAAGAGTCATATTTTTTCCCACCGTGAACAGTGCCGGCAGCCCAAGTCTTCTCCAAAATCACAAATTGCCACCATGGGACTATGCCGTCTTTCTCAACAGTCATCACCTCTGTCCTACAGGTCTGTCATGAAGGTGCAACCCTGGAATGGAGCACTATTACGGGTACGTCTACACTCACTGCAGCTGGGAGCAAGCCTCCCAGTATAGTTCGACAGACTAGTGTTAGTGGGGCTCACGCTAACACACTAAAACAGCTGTGTAGATGTTGTGACTCGGGCTGGAGCTTGGGCTCTCAAGCCTGGGGTTAGGCGGGCTCGAGAAGTCATGCTCCAGCCAGAGTTGCAACATCAAAGCAACGTCGACACAGCTATTTTTAGCACACTACTGACCTGGGCTGGGAGGCGGGTTCCCAGGTGCAGCACAGACATATCTTATGGCCCTGATGTCTTAAAGTACCAGTATACCCCATTATATGGTGCTATACTAAGAATAGATCATAAAAAACACCATAACCATTACTGCTCCATTGAAATATTTCTTCTTTTAATAAGGCATTGGAAAATGTATCAAAGAAAGTAATGGGCATTTATTTGATAAAATAGGGCAATGAGAAGCAGGAAGACAAATATCATCAATCTATTCCTCCCTGGCATGTCACAGTTCAACCTTGGAGCAGTCAAACAACCATGACAAACCTGTTTTACCTAGGGAATAGTTGTCTCACTCATTGATACAAACCCATGGGCACTTATAATATTAAAACATGTTTTAGTGGATGTTTGTGCATTGATATTTTATTTACTTTATAGCAAGCTGCTGTTACGCCAAGAGAGGGAGATAGTAGTTCACTCCAACTAAGTCCCAGAACTCTTGACGCTCCTGTCCAGATCTAGAACATTAAATCCCGATCTGTCCTTTGGGTTCAGTTGGATTCAAGCAGCTCTTCAAACCTAGAAGAATCCAGTCTCTACTTTAGGGTTGAGAAGCAGAAATTAGCCCCACTCTAGCCCGGCCAAGCCTCTCTCAGGTGCTTTCCTTCCTCCTTCACCATTGCTATCTTCTAGAACAGGGACCTACAGGGCTACCCCCATTCTTCAACTTTTCTTGGGGATGTCAACTAGTTTCTAGCTGCCTGAGTAGCTGCCAGCTCAGCCGACCACTTGCTTCCCAACTCTTCCCCATCCCTTCCAACACACAGTATAGAGGGAGTGTCTATTCTCCATTATCAATGCTGCCCTATGGAACAAAAAACCCCAGAAGCCCTTACTGTGGTTTCCTTAAACACTTCTACGACAACTCTTATGGCAGAGGAACTGCTGAGGGCACCCACCACTGCTGGCACACAGGAACGTGTAATATTGTTCATAAATAGTAGTTTCCGTGAAGTTGTAGTCCTGCATGGCAGATAGCTTCCAGAGTCCAACTCTCAGCACCTCTTAGGATGAACCCAACCATAATAAGTGTTCAGTAAATGGTTAAAAACCAGGTGAAAGAATATGTTGGCTGTCCCTCCAGTGCCGCCATTTCACTATGGAACACGGCATGCAGCAGAGGTGTCAGCCGCCCATGACAAAATGAAACAGGAAAATCCTTAACAGAAAGAGCTTGGCAAACTGGAGGGAATTTAGAGAGGAGCAGCAAAAATGATTAAGGACCTGAAGGGACTGACTTACTAGGAATGATTAGAAGCACTAAATATGGTGTTGAGTCTAAGGACACTTCCATTAAACTAGTAGCTGATTGGGAAGACTGTGGACTGGATTCCAACAAACTGTTATGTATGTACATAAATAAACTAATCAACACATGGGAAATGGATGGTGACTTTTTCTCCATTCTCAGCTGCCGGCTCATGCTGTCCTGTGGTCATATCAGTGAAATTTCTTAGTCTAAACGTTTTTTTCAGCTTCATCATTTTTTATGCACAGGATTTCCCTTCTAATTATTTGTTAAATGCTAACTGTGTCTTAAGCACTGTACAACATGTAACCCTTCTGCCAGGTGGAGCCAGCAGCAACCAGGGCCAGGTTCAATATCTAGGGGTTCCTTTTCATCGATACAACACAGAACCGGCTTGAACCCCCACTCAGTAACCTGGGAAAATTACCCACCACCCCGGGCGCCTCTGAGAGGCAATACTTCCCCACTCACAAGCACAGAGTCTGAGTGTAGAAAAGAATCTTTTAATAAAAGGAAGGAAGTAACTTGGCATTAATTTGGGAAAACACCACAAACAGGGTTCAAAAATATAAACCATGAGCAAAAGACCCACCCCCAAGTAAGTTGGGCAGTGGCCTTTTCGCCTCAGGTTCTTAAGTCCAGCAACCCAAAAGTCCCTTTCACGTGCCCGTCCCTTCTTTTCTTCTCTGCACCCCACTCACAGTTACTGTCCTTGGTCAATACAGACCCAGAGTTCAGAGGTACATCTGCAGAGTTCACCTCCCACCCTATGTGGAGGTGGTGGGTAAAGAGGCATCTTACTCGCTCTGCTGCTCAGGCACTCACTCGCCATGCCTCTATGCCAGCAGCCGTACCAACTGATCTCCGCACCTATCTGCCAGCAGACCTGCTCACCGCTCCTGCTGGCCGGCCGCTCACTTCCCCTCTCCGATGGACGTTCACAGCCCCTTGGCACCCGCCATGCCTCTCTGCCGCCCCTCGCCCCTCTCTGCTAGATGCCCTGCTGACCACTCACTGCACCTCTACACTTCACCAGCTGCTCATTTGCCAGTCGACTGTCAGTCACCTTCTGCTGCCACCTGCCTCTCTGCTGTGACCTCTGCACATCAGTCTCTTAGTAATTTTTCAGCTCTTTGCAGGCTGGGCAGAAACACTGCGCCATCTCAAGTGATTTCAGCTCTCCATGATTTTTAGCTTTAAAAGTTCTCAGTCTAAACATTTTTTTCAGCTTCATCTTTTATGCACAGAATTTCTCTTCTTCTTAATCAGGCAGAAACATAGTCCTGCCACAACTGATTTCAGCTCTGATCGAGCATTTAAAATAACAAAGATGCTCCTAATGAAACTTATTTAGCTCTTTCTTTGAACAGTGTGTGTGTGAGTGAGTGAGAAATATTAAACCAGTCCAGGAAGGACCCTTGGGATAGGGTCCACATCATCTGGCTTGGATACCTGTCCCCACCCCTTTTACTTTCACAGGGCTCTGGCATTCAAGCCCCTGGCTTAATGAGGTCCTTTCAGCTGCAGGTGACCCCCTCATTTGGGACAGGTTAAGCACAGTCCTGCTTCCCTGTATTCCTACAATAATGCCAACATTGGTAACAGCATTTCACTACCCCTGCAGTTGCTTGGGTCCCTGAAAAATTGACCCACATAAAGGTGAAAGGTTGTGTTTTCCACTCTGAACAGTATCTCTAGTTTCCAAATTAACTGAAATGCTGATTAAAAAAGCAACATTGTTTTTTCATGCAAAATTTAGAAATCTTACAAATTTGACATGAAAAATGTTTTGTTTCCCTTGGGCGGCAGTGCGAGGCGCATTTAGAAAAGTCACCCTGAACTAGGACTCAGCTAGCATTTCATAGCTGTCACAAGCATGTGTTTGGGATCCTTCTTACACCGTATCCCCCAGAATGAAACTAAGAGACAGTGTTGAAAAGCTAGAGAATGTCTTCAGAAGCTTGGTGTACCGCAGACTGATGAGTATAAGCCACTCTCTTTCTTTTAGCCACTTAGACATCTCCCCACTCTCCTTACACACACATGCACACACAATAGATTCTCTCTCTCTCTCTCTCTCTCTCTTTCCCTAAATCAACATCAGCAAGGGGACAATGGCCTGCGAGTCAGTTGAAGAACGAGACATACAATTAGCAATGAAATGAAAAACAGCTGGTGAAATATAATAGCTGTTATTCCGAGCACATGAACCTGAAAAGATACTGTTTATTTTATAAGACAAACAAAATTTTCCTGCTGTTTGATCTAAAAGAGCATCTACCATTGGGAGCTGTCCGTTCTCATTTAGTCACTCCAGCGCCTGGGAAGGCTATACAGGAGCTATAAACAAAGCACAGAAAGTATCACTTTCCATGTTAATTCGACAGTAAACAGTACTAATTTGACTTTGCAGCTGTTTATTGATCCCAAAAAAACACAATTCAATATAGAGAACAGTAGCCGTTGTATTGGGACGGCAGTTTATAAAATTCAAGGAGCCAGGCTAGCCACATTCACTTATTGTAAAGAAGACGTCAGGAGATACTAGGATCCATGGCATTCACCCTGAAGTAGGGTCAGGGGTGCAAATATCTTGCTTAAAGTCTAAAATGAGAAATTATCTCATTGGCCTCTTAGGGTGGGATTTCCAAAAGCATTAGCCTGAGTCTCCTCCCTCTAAAGTCAATGAGAGCTTTACCATTGTCATCAATGGGAGGAGACTTAGGCCAATGGGGAGAGCTTTGGAAAATCCTGCCATTAGTGTCCTACCAGCACCACCTTGGTAGAAGTAAGGGGTAAAACTAGAGCAAGTGTAAGTGATCATCTCTTATAGTGTGCTGGTTATAATCTTTAAACACTCAGAATTACAATGATGGGTGTGATGTAAGTAAATAGATGGATGGATCAGACAGGTAAAAAGGGCAAAAGCCTTTCCTTTTCTATTTCCAGAAAAAAGTACCATATCTTGATATCATAGCGATAGGCACTTTGGAAATATACCAGAATTCTTGGAAGGGGTCAACAAGCATGTGGACAAGGGTGATCCAGTGCATATATCAGAGGGGTAGCTGTGTTAGTCTGAATCTGTAAAAAGCAACAGAGGGTCCTGTGGCACCTTTAAGACTAACAGAAGTATTGGGAGCATAAGCTTTCGTGGGTAAGAACCTCACTTTTGATTGCATCTGAAGAAGTGAGTTCTTACCCACGAAAGCTTATGCTCCCAATACTTCTGTTAGTCTTAAAGGTGCCACAGGACCCAGTGCATATAGTGTACTTAGATTTTCAGAAAGCCTTTGACAATGTCCCCCACCAAAGGTTCTTAAGCAAAGTAAGCTGTCATGAGCTAAGAAGGAAGGTCCTCTCATGGATCGGTAACTGGTTAAAAGATAGGAAACAATGGGTAGGAATAAATGGTCAGTTTTTAGAATGGAGAGAGGTAAATAGTGGTGTTCTCCACAGGTCTGTACTGGGACCAGTCCTATTCGACATATTCATAAGTGATCTGGAAAAAGGGATGAACAGTGAGGTGGCAAAATTTGCAGATGATTAAAAAACTGCTCAAGATAGTTAAGTCCCAGGCAGACTATGAAGAGCTACAAAACGATCTCACAAAACTGGGTGACGGGGCAACAAAATGGCAGATGAAATTCAATGTTGATAAATGCAAAGTAATGCACATTAGAAAACAATCTCAAATATACACATAAAATGATGAGGTCTAAATTAACTGTTATCACACAAGAGAGATCTTGGAGGCATTGTGGATAGTTCTCTGAAAACATCCACTCAAGTGCAGCAGCAATCAAAAAAGCAAACAGAACGTTGGAAATCATTAAGAAAGGGGTAGATAATAAGACAAAGTATCATATTGCCTCTATATAAATTCATGGTGCACCCACATCTTGAATACTGCATGCAGATGTGGTCGCCCCATCTCAAAAAAGATATTGGAATTGAAAAAGGTTCATTTTTGTTGCCCTTTTCTGATTAGGGGTATGGAACAGCTTCCATATGAGGAGAGATTAAAAAGAGTGGGACTTTTCAGCTTGGAAAAGAGATGGCTAAGGGGAGATATGATAGAGGTCTATACAATCATGACTGGTGAAGAGAAAGTAGATAAGGAAGTGTTATCTACTCGTTCTCATAGCACAAGAACTAGGGGTCACCAAATGAAATTAATAGGTAGCAGGTTTAAAACAAATAAAAGGAAGCATTTCTTCACACAACGCACAGTCAACCTGTGGAAGTCTTTGCCAGAGGACGTTGTGAAGGCCAAGACTATAATAAGGTTCAAAAAATAACTAGATACATTCATGGAGGATAGGTCCATCAATGGCTATTAGCCAGGCTGGGCAGGGATGGTGCCCTTAGCTGCTGATTGCCAGAAGCTGGGAATGAGTGACAGGGGATGGATCACTTGATTATTACCTGTTCTATTCATTCCCTCAGGGGCACCTGACATTGGCCACTGTCGGTAGACAGGATACTGGGCTAGATGGACCTTTGATTTGACCCAGTATTGCCATTCTTATGATAGACAGGCAGACAAGATCTGTAAGGGAAGGATTTTCAACTCATGCTAAACTCATCTTTTTCTAGAAAGCTACAGAAAAGTCTGAGCAGCCAAATGTAAAATTATGGCCAAAATGGCAAAGTTTGCAGATGACAAGTTTGGTGGACTGATATAATGAGAATGGGTCATTTACACAGATTGATTTGGATCTCTTGGTAAGCTGGTTTCAAACCAACATCATGTGTTTTAATACAACCACGTGCAAGGCCACACATTTAGGAACAAAAAAATGTAGGACATATATGCAGGACAGAGGATTGTATCCTGGAAAGCAGTTTTCCTGAAAAGGATTTAGGAATCATGGTGGATAAGCAATTGAATATGAGCTTTCAATGTGATGCTGTGGCTAAGAGGACTAATGTGATCCCTTAGGGTATGTCTATACTTACCTCCGGGTCCGGCGGTAAGCAATCGATCTTCTGGGATCGATTTATCGCGTCTTGTCTAGACGCAATAAATCGATCCCGGAAGTGCTCGCCGTCGACGCCGGTACTCCTGCTCGGTGAGAGGAGTATGCGGAGTTGACGGGGGAGCCTGCCTGCCACGTGTGGCCCCGCGGTAAGTTCGAACTAAGATACTTCGACTTCAGCTACGGGAATAATGTAGCTGAAGTTGCATATCTTAGTTCGAAGTGGGGGGTTAGTGTGGACCAGCCCTTCGTGTATAAAGAAGGGAATATGGAATAGGAATAGGGAGGAATAGGGAGCTCTGCATACAGATTTGGTGAGACCATTTCTAGAACATTGTGTCTAGTTCTTTTAAAAGGATGCTGAAGAATTGGAGAAGGTTCAGAAAAGAGGCTGAAGAATGATTGGAGGTCTGATAAACAAACTTGACAGTGAAAGACTTAAGAAGTTCAGTCTATTTCTGATACTAAGAAGCTCTTTAAAATAGCAGACAAAGGCATAACAAGATCCAATGGCTGCAAGATGAAGCTAGACACTTTCAAATGAAAATAAGGTGCACATTTTTACCAATAAGGCTAATTAATCATTGGCACAGCTTACTAAGGGATGTGGTAGATTCTCCATTACTCTAAGCCCTTAAATCAAGACTGAATGTCTTTCTAAAAGATGTGAATCTTCAGCCAGAAGTTATGCAGGAGGTCAAACTAGATGATCATAATGGTCCCATCTTGACTTAAAAAATCCATGAATCTATGCAGCTATGTGAATAATACTTAATTTGGCCCTCTGTGGTGATAGGAACCAGCTGTGGAGTTTGGATGAGAATCTGGAGTTTGGAGTGAGAGACTGAATTTTTTGGGGCCAAAAGAATCCTTGTGATCCCAGATGTAAAGCACAGACATTTGCCAGTTTCACTTTAAATTTCACCTTCAATACACTGGATTAGAATGAATGTGAAACTTAAATTTAAACAAAAACTCATATAAATCAAAACCCAAGCAAACCCAAACTATCAAGTTGTGCATAGCTCTAAAAATTAATTGGCAATCAGAATATATTGGACCTGTCTGTCTGCAAGTAAAGCAAAACAAAATAATTACTGGTAAATAATAATACTGGTCAGTTATAAATGATATAGTCTTCTATAGGGGAGCTTCAGAAAAGTTAATTTTTAAACTTCCTTTGTTCTAGGTTGGGATAACTTCATTCTGCCCAGTTAAATTCCCCCTACAGCTAGGCTGAGCAATTGGATACTCTATTCTTCACTTCCTGTCTTAAACTGCTCTATATTGTTACTGAGCATTCTTAACCAGGTACTGCATTCCACTCCACGGTGGCTGGATTTCAGAGGTGGATGAAGTGACTCCTATATACATGTACAGTTTGTTGAGAGACAAGATTAGAAAGCCTTCTGGTGGGGAGTCGGGACAGACTATGTAAATATAAAGCAATAGCATGAGCTGGACAAGTAATGCACAACACAACGAGGGGAATTTCTCCAGGACTCTGAATTCTGTGGCTTTTTTGTTGAGTTTTCTGCAGAACTCTAACATTTTTTTCACTTGTGTGAATCCACACAGGACAGCACAATCTAAGGCCCAAAAGGGTGAAAGAAGTGTGTGGAAACCACTTGCAACAGATCTATGCCCGAGCCCCATAGAAGACAACTAGGAATGTAACAAAAGAGATCAAAGGCAAAAGAGAGTGCCAGGCTGTATTTATTCTCTACTCCCTGTATACTGGTGACTGACATTTTTTATATTTTCATTCCTTTTTAAAAACAATAGTTTAGACAAATGTGTCTAGACCGATGGTAGAGCAAATGTGACATCAATTATGGATTCCTTCACAGTAGCTCTGTTGATATGGGCAATTACCAATTCATAGAACTATAAGAATTGCCATATTCAGTGAGAACAAAAAGAACAGGAGTACTTGGCACCTTAGAGACTAACAAATTTATTAGAGCATAAGCTTTCGTGGACTACAGCCCACTTCTTCGGATGCATATAGAGTGGAATAAATATTGAGGAGATATATATACACACATGCAGAGAGCATAAACTACTCTGAAATCAGTGAGAACAGTTACTCATCTAGTCCGGTATCCTGTCTGTGACAGTGGTCAGCACCAGATGCTTCAAATGAAGGTGCAAATACCCTGAAGTGGACAACTGTGGAATATAGTACCCATAGGGGAAGTTTCTTCCTAATCCACTCAGTGCTGCTAAATGTTCTCCACAGAGTATTGGATAGAGGAAGGGGCCTCAACCTTTGTTATACATGAAGTCAGATGAAATGATCTAATGGTCCTTCTGCCCTTCAAATTTATTAATCTCATTACCAACTAGCACTAGGAGGGTAGGTTGGTGGGCTACTGGATAACTTCAGATTTCAAGGTAAGAAATAAGCAGAGAGGAGAGCTGAAGAAAAGCACCTGTAGGATAGGGAGAATACCACTTGCTGTAGAATATACAGGTAATCAAAGCCCTGTATATTTATACATACACCAAGTCCACATCATAGACTCATAGAAATGTGGGCTGAAAGGGACCTGAAAAGGTCTGTATATTTTATTCGTATAACTTGTGCTATATGTGCCTGGACAGTTTTGTTTGCTTATGCACTAGATCAGAGGTTCCCAAACTTATTTGGCCTACCGCCCCCTTTTCAGAAAAAAAATTACTCAGCGCCCCCCTGGAAATCTACCTTCTTTAAGCGAACAAACAGAAAGATGCAGTGACAAATTTGTGTTCTTTTATGTATCTATATTTCTACCTACGTCCTACAATATAGTAAAGAAAGATGTGTTATTAGAATATCGCCCACGACATCAGGTATACTGTGGTTTTTGCGTAAGATGGCAAAAGACAACCAAACTAAAATACTAATGAAACTAATAAACTGGGTTTTGTTCTTTGCTCAGCATTAGATATATGTATTTGATATTAAACTGTCAAATATCAAACTAAATTTATCAAGAAATAATTAATTAAAAATAATCAATATGCAATTAAAAATCAGTTAATAGTTTTAATTTAATTTGCCCTTATTTAAATAATTGTTCCTTATTAACACACGCCTTATTTACCAATTAACACAGATGATTCGATAGATATAAATAAATGTTAATAGTTAACAGTTTTTTTACGATTTCATTCCCGTTTTAGTTAATATTGTAATAAAAAATATGACAAATATATTGACTGTACACTTCAAATAGTACTGTACCGACACAAGCCTGCTACGATTTTATTATTAGTAAGCACTAGAGACACAGAAACGTACGGTAGATATGTAAGAAAATGTATAAAAATACTCACGTGTAAATTGCTGTTTTATTGAAACAACAATAATACAATTTGCTTTGTATGTGATCCGTAATCCGTAAAGATCGAAGGTATTGAATATGAATAAAAAATTTTAACTACTTATTTGCACTATTGTTAACTGCTTTTTACACAATTAAGAAACAATCTAAATTAGATTTCATACATGTCGCCTATTTATAGTATCGTATTGTAAACAAGTCATTACATGCACATATTCCTGCCGACGCATGCTGGACTTCCCGACAATGCGCGACACGCTCGCCTGCCAACACTTGCTTGTTAAGAGCTGTTGGCGGACTTGATACCTGATCGGTTATAATTTGTGAATTTATTTGGAAAATAAAGTAATCACTACAACTTTAACTCTATGTTACACAACAGATGAAACATGTACGAACAGTTTTTCAAAATTTTCTTATATTCTTTCTTTATGCTTCCACCGCCCCCTTATTTTTATTCAATGCCCCCCAATTGCACCCGAGGCTACTACTGCCCCCCTGGATCGTTCCAGCGCCCCCCAGGGGGCAGTATCGCCCACTTTGGGAACCTCTGCACTAGATTATAGGTGCCTTTAGTAAGAAAAAAAATCTTTATCTTTGAGCCTATTGCTGATTCTCAAAAACATCACAATATAATGATGCATGGTTTGTTTCGCCGTTCACAAGTGGTAGATTTTTTTTTTAAATTCACAAGTGACTCAGCCCTTCATTGGCTAGTATATATAAAATCAGCTCCTCTTTATTTTATTTATTTATTTATTTAAAATAGTTCTGACTGGCAGAAGCTCTTTCTAGCCACAAAACTCTTACAAGAGAGTCAACCTATCCTTACCCTGACTCACCCATGTGTCTCCATTCTATCCTTTGGGCTAAGAAGGTATATTCTCCCAGTTCAATCTATAGCCTCTCTTCTAAGTCTGACAACTAATTTGTGGTGGTGATTTTATGCTGTAGAGCCATCTTGAAGGAAACAGTCTTGCATTAGGTACAAAGAGAGAGTCAATGTGCAACTACAGAATAACAGAACTTAAAACACAGAAAGCAATGACCCACAATGGCAGCAGAAGTCAGTTCCTAATTATCCAGGTAATTTTTCCCTATAGCAATTGGGCTAGGAATGAAAGAGGTGGGTAACTCCTTCCCTTTTATAAATTAGTACTATCCAGAATTTTCTCTTACAAATTGCCTGGGCCTGATTCTCTATTGCCTTGCACCTGGTGTAGTCATTTACTCCTGAGCTGAGTGGGTGGCACCATTCGGATTGGGTAGCATTCTTACCCTCACAGGTGTAAGTGATCAAGCCTGGTGCAAGGGAGTGGAGAATCATTCTCCTTCATGCCTATTTCCAGTGACTTAGCTTTCAAGTCAGAACAACATTATTAGTCCCATCAACCCCCTCCCAGAACCCGGAAAAACAAACTTTCCCTTTAACTCAAGCCTCCCCAAGCACATTTCCCTTAGAGAGGCAGGAAGCTGCCCTTGAAGGAACTGCTGTCAGCAACTGGTGCTATGTTCAATTGAACGAGAGCTCCCAATGTGACACTGTGGCCAAAAGAGCTAGTGAGATCCTAGGATGCATAAACAGGGGAATCTTGAGTAAGAAGAGAAAGATTATTTTACCTCTGTATTTGGCACTGGAGCAACCACTCTGGAATACTGAGTCCAGTTCTGATGCCCACAATTCAAGAAGGATGCCAATAAATTGGAGAGGGTTCAGCATAGAGCCACAAGAATGATTAGAAAACATGGCTTGTAGTGGCAGACTCCAGGAGCTCAATCTATTTAGCTTATAGACTCAGACTTTAAGGTCAGAAGGGACCATTATGATCATCTAGTTTCTTTGCGTTGTGCAGGAGGTCAGAAGGTTAAGGGGTGACTTGATGACAGTCTGTACGTAACCACATGGGGAACAAATATTTAATAATGAGGTCTTCAATCTAGGTATACAAAGGTATAACACAGTGTCTGGAAGCTGAAGCTAGACAAATTCAGACTGAAATAAAGCATAAATTTGACAGTGAGGGTAATTAATCATTGGAACAATTTACGAAGGGTCATGGTAGATTTTCCATCACTGACAATTTTCAAATCAAGATTGGATGTTTTTCTAAAAGATCTGCTCTAGGAATTATTCTGGGGAAGTTCTCTGGCCTGTGATATACAGGATGTCGCACTAGATGATCATAATGATCCCTTCTGGCTTTGGAATCTATGATGACCATGCCAGACAGAGACTCTTTTACTTGTATAATAAACATGTTAAAGATTGGAAAGCACTAGAAATCATATATGGATGGAAGATTTTAAAGACAAGTGAAATAGAGGAGTTTTAACACAGAAAATTTTTCTACCTCCTCCCAAGCAAACAAGCTCCTAGCTTCCAAACAAGGCTTTGAATGCCATTATGCACCCCCAAGACATCCACTTCCATGTACCTCCCCTTCCTGTTACAGTGTTAGTACTCAGTTTTCACTAATATCCAAGGGAAAAGGCTTAATTTCCCTCCTTCAAGAAAGTGAGTCTAGAATAATGTCAACATCAGAGCTGGTTAAAATGTTCTACATTTAGGGAGGCAGGAAGAGATCAATTTTTCACTAACATTTTTGCAAAAATTGTTCCTCCTTTTTTGACCACATCTAGTCAACATCCATAACTGGAACTGAAATGCAAATTCTACGGTGACATGATACATTCCATTGGGCCAGGGCTACACACAGTTATTCCAGTTTAAAGAAAGTTGTGATCTTTAACCAATTTAATGAAACTGGTGCAACTTTAAGTGTGGATACTCTGACATTGGTTTAGCTTGGCCTCAAGCTAAACTAATGTGAACTGGGTTTAAACTAATGTAAGACTGCCCATGCACGAAGTTGCATCAATTAAACTAAACAGGTACAAAATTATGTGTTTAGACAAGCTCTTAGCCAAGCTTGTCTAAAACATCACACATGAAGTCAAGTATCAGAGGGGTAGTCGTGTTAGTCTGGATCTGTAAAAGCAGCAAACAGTCCTGTGGCACCTTATAGACTAACAGACGTATTGGAGCATAAGCTTTCGTGGGTGAATACATTCAAATGCATCTGATAAAGTGGGTATTCACCCACGAGAGCTCATGCTCCAATACGTCTGTTAGNGAGACTGAGGAACAGAAAAAGGTTAAGTGACACAGCAGGCCAGTAGGGCAAGGAATTGAACCCATGATGCCTGACTCCCTGGATAGAAGCCTAGCCACTGGACAATGCTGCCTCACTTAATATATTGAGATCATTAAGAGGCACACAGTATACATAGAAAGAGATATAAAAGCATCAGTAGTGTGACCTTCATGTGTTGATGGATTTCCACTCCATACGGCTAAATGCAGTGCCTTGCATGGTGTCAAGTATCAAAGGGGTAGCCGTATTAGTCTGGATCTGTAAAAGCAGCAAACAGTCCTGTGGCACCTTATAGACTAACAGACGTATTGGAGCATGAGCTCTCGTGGGTGAATACCCACTTTATCAGATGCATTTGAATGTATTCACCCACGAAAGCTTATGCTCCAATACGTCTGTTAGTCTATAAGGTGCCACAGGACTGTTTGCTGCTTTTACAGATCCAGACTAATACGGCTACCCCTTTGATACTTGACACCATGCAAGGCACTGCATTTAGCCGTATGGAGTGGAAATCCATCAACACATGAAGGTCACACTACTGATGCTTTTATATCTCTTTCTATGTATACTGTGTGCCTCTTAATGATCTCAATATATTAAGTGAGGCAGCATTGTCCAGTGGCTAGGCTTCTATCCAGGGAGTCAGGCATCATGGGTTCAATTCCTTGCCCTACTGGCCTGCTGTGTCACTTAACCTTTTTCTGTTCCTCAGTCTCCTTAGCTTTCAAACAGGGATACAGATACTTCCCTTTGAAAATGTTTAAGATGGATTAATGAAAAGTGTTACACAGGAACTAGATATTATTTATATAGTGTGCCTAGAGATTTTTAAAAAAAACAATATAAATAATATAGGTAAATATCTGTTTAGTTTTAGTGTAACTAAGAGAAAAGTAAGAGAAAAGTTAAGTCCATGGCCCATTCACTGGTTGGACTCTGCTGGAACAGCTACCAAAGGAAACTACCTCCTCCCTTTCCCTTTGGATTTTGAATAATTTCTTCCCCTAGTTTTCATATTTTTCTGTTCCGTTTCCTGTGTTTCATTGTTGTTGTTTTTCCACTGAATAAAGTCCGTGTGAGGTTTTTTTCTGTCCTGTTAACACCTTTCGGTTGAATTGATAGCTCGTCATGGAATCCTGGAACGAGAAATCTCAGGAGCTGACAGTTCTCTATCCTTACTCTGATAAGAGACAGCTACAAAACTATTGCAAACAGGAATCTTATCCCCCCCCCCTCTTTTGTTAGAATGTTGGAACAGAAAACAATCCCTTAAAACAACAAGGAGGTGCCCTCAGAACAGATATCCTGCAACATATTGTAAGTTGGATTCTTAACGTGGGCTGGTTGGAGGCTGTCATAATGAATTAAATGTTCCCTGTGTTCAAAGATTTTGAACATCCACTGCCAAATATTAGGAGTTACTATTAATAATAAACTTTTGAGCTGCTCCTTCTCTAATATGTGATGATGTTTCCAATACAAAAAGGGCTCATCCCGGCAGGAGCAACACATGTACATGATTTTCATGTTCATGAAATATGTATGCATTCCCTGTCAAAGCACAGAGCAGAAAACAGAAGAGAAGAGAGGAGATGGGAATATTTTATGGGCAGTGAAAGGAAAGCGAAAAGGAGATACACAAAAAGAGAATAAGATACAAAGGGGGAAAAGTATAGCATTATAGGTCCTGATTCAGCAAAGTACTTAAGTACACGTCTAACTTTAAACATGTGAGTACTTCCATTGACCTCAGTGGGATTATTTATGGGCCAGATTCAAAGCCCATAGAAGTCAATGGAGACGCTTTCCATTGACTTGACTGGGATTTTTAAAGGAACTTAGGTTCCTAAAGCTGCAGATAAGTGCCTAGTGGGGTTTTCAGAACAGTTTAGGTACCTAACTCCCATTGATTTAAATACCTTCAAATATCTGCAGCTAGATACACAAAGATACTTAGGCATTGCAATGCTCTGTGTTGCAATACCTAATTCCTAGGCGCCTGGCTGCATAATGGAATTTTCCGTGCTGAGTTAGGTGCCCAGGCTCCCCACTCGATGCATGGGGAGAGCTAATCAGCACAGGAAGGGCTTTTCAGAATCCAGCAAACTGAGAGGGGAACGGCCTAAGCTAGCGGAGAGTGAAATACAGGGGAAAGGGGTGGGACTTAGGCACCTAACTTGTATTGACCTGGGCCTCTAGAGGTCTGAATGACAGGCTGGAAAAAGGATTAGACCTTCATTTGGGAGTCTCAGCTGTGAACCCTCTGCTGGAGCTATGTGCCTAAGCCAGATCCATCCTTTTTTGCAAAGAGAGAGAGATGGATGCTATAGCCCAATGGCTAGTTCCCTGGGTATTCTAGGGTGGGTGTCTCAATCTCTCCTGTTGAAGCTTTTCTACTCTGTATAAATAAGTAAATATTCAGTGGGTCAGAGAAAAATGCGGGATTGGCTCTATAGCATGGTGGTGAAGGCACTCATCTGGGATTTGGGTTCAAGTCCCTGTTCCAAATCATGCTGAGCAAGGATTTGAATCTAGTTCTCCTACATCCCTGGTGAGTGCCCTAACCAATGTGTTATGGGTTATGCTGGGGTGGGTGTCTCTCTCTCTCTCTCTCTCTCTCTCTCTGTTTTTTCATGAGCAAACTCTGGGTTTCCTCTGGGAGGGCAAAGGCTGACCTGACTTAGATGCCTAACTCAGAAGAGGGCTCATGGATGAGACTCCTGAGCGGAGACAGGCACTTTCTTCTGTCCTGTCAGTCAGGTGCCTAGAGGCCCAGACCAATGGGAGTTAGGTACCCAAATACCTTTGTGGATCTGAGCCCTAAGCCTTGCCACTATGCTCTGCATTTCACTCATGGCTAACTTAGGCAGCTCCTCTCTCTGCTTGCTGGCTTCAGAGGATCCCTTCCTTAGGCACCTAACTCTCCTCATGCATTATACAGGGAGCCTGGGTGCCTCACTCGGGGCTGTGGATTCCACTAAGTGGCAGGTGCCTAGGGGTTAGCCAGGGCAATGCTCAGCATTACAACAGCTAAGTACCTCTGCGGAGTTAGCCCCTAGCACCCCTAGTGAAAAACAAAACATCAAACAGTTCTACCGAAATAGTCCAAACCACGATAGTCTTCCCAAGACACTACTCTGCTCATTCACTTCTCTCTTCAGTGCTCACTCCTAATGCGACACCCATAAGGAATGGGTCAGCCAAACATCTATTTATTTTTCTAAATGTTTCCTTGGGTGGGGTCTTCTTTTTTTTAGCTCCACCATTCTGTGCCCAAGTCTTTGAGTAACTGGTCATTTGATTGCTTCTGTAACCTCCCTGTCCTTCCTCTGCCCAGCGTTTTGCTATCCCTTTCTGTTGGGTCATGTCTGAAATTAGGACCCAATCCTATAAACACTTATGCATGTGAGTACTCCTAAGTGTTGGCAGTATCTGACCTTTACACTGTAGCTCTTCAAAGCAGGGGCCATGACTTCTTGCTTGTACTCTGAAGTGACTAGCACATTTTTGGGGGGGAGGGGCTGTAAAGCAATGAATACTACTAGGGACCAAAATCCAGATAAACTCCATTAGTGCCAGTGAAAGGAGATTTTGCCTTGTGCCATTCAGCAGGGTTCCTGCAGAGTTCTGGCATATTAGGGCCAAGTCCTACCCAGTGCACCTTACTGACCTGCAAACTTCTTAGCCAAAGTCTGCTCTCACTTACAGCTTGATCCAAAGCCCAGTGAAGTCACTGGGAGTTTTCCCATTGATTGGATGGGCTATGGACCAGTCCCTCTAACAGGTGCAATTCCTACTGGGTACATTGTGCTATCAATTAGATGGGTGCATCTGGCACTCAAGGACCAACCACTGCTCTCAGTTACACCACTGCATTTGCTGACACACTCCACTTAGGACACACCAGATGTCCTGATTTTATAGGGACAGTCCCAATATTTGGGGTTTTGCCTTATATAGGTGCCTATTACCCCCACCCCAGCCCTGATTTTTCACACTTGCTGTCTGGTCACCCTAATTCCACTGCAGTCAATGGAGTCATTTCGTGTTTATATCTGGGCAGAATTTGGCCCTCTGACTTCAGTGTGGTTCCCCAGATGTAACTGCAGACAGCATTTGGAGCCTGGTACTGCAAAGTGCTGACCACTCTAGCCCCGCCCACAAAAAGCACTTAAGCCCATGTTTAACTTTAAATGTATTGATAGTCCCACTGACTTCAATGTGACTACACTGAAAGTTACGTCCATGCTTAAGTGCTTTGTTGGGTGAAACCACGGTCCTTGGCACCTTGCATGGTGCCATTGTTCATTGGTGTACAATACTGTAATACCTTGTGAAGACAATAATAATGCACAGTCCACATAGACATCAGTGTAAACAGGATTGAGCCTTTGGGGCAGATTTAAATATATATATATATATATATATATATAGTCACAACTTTCCCAGCTTCCCTTAAGGCATGAGACCAAGTGTCCAGATTTTCAAAAGGGTTCAACACATTGAGAGCAGAGCTCTTTTGAAGAGCTGGCCATAAGTGACACAAGGGGAACTGCTGGCTGCAAGGAACTTGTTAAAATATTTGGCTCTCATTTAGGTGCCTAAGCGGGAGCTCAGCTCTTTTGGAAATCTGGCCCCAGTTGTGGGTGGTTAGCATTTGAAAATCCAACCCTGAGCTCTTTTGAAAATCATGTCCTATGTAATACAAGAAAGAGGAAGAAACCGAATTATGGAAGTGCAAAAGGAATGACAATGGCCTGATTCCCACAACAATTTAAAGCCACTCCTTTGCACTACCCTGAATGATACAAAGGAGCCTTAGTGCAGATCAGAAGCAGGCTCTGTATTGTAAGGCAGCTAAACTACTGAACAAATAAACAAAAATGAGGAGAAAATATCATCTCTGCCATTGCCCACAACTATGTTTGCACAAATATATCAGGGCTATCAAGAATTTTATAATGATACTCCATCACCGTGGTTCTAGTTAAAACCACTGTAATAAACAAAACATACAGAGCACATCACTGGCATCAGAGTCTATAATTTTCTCTGAGCAGAAATACTGGAGAAAAAAAAGGGCGGGATTTCATCCAATCTAAAAAGAAACCTATGTAGATCTTTCCTTTCATTAAATCTTCTCAACCGTTATTAAAGGAAAGTCAGTAGCCAAAATTCTTTGATGATGACATTGAATAATTTGATTACATGAACGTTCTGTGTATTTTGAGAAGAGCTGTGAATGCAGATCCTTGGTAAAAGCTTGAGGCCCAAGGAAGACTTAACTTTCACAAGTTGCAATCCTTTCCTTTTTTGAGGGGAAATTCCTAACTCCCTCCATGGAAAAATAAATGTACATTTCCCATTTAATGCTGCTTTTTTGCAGTCACAAAAGAAATGGTAAAAATTGTGTCATTGTTTACTAAACTTCTTGGTGATTTTGGATAAAGGCAAATAGAATCCAAGTAATGGGCCAGGAAATCTGGTCTCTCAGAATATAAAAATATGTAATGCACAGGCACACTGCTAATTAAGGTATTTGTTTTCCTGTCCCACAGCTTAGCAAATACATTCAATGATGAGGACCCTGTAAGCACCCAGACAAATTATTAGTTGACAATACATTACAACACAGTAGTTAACCCAGTTAAACTGTCCCCAAATCCTATCAATGATCTGGCCACATTTTTCAAAAGTGACTCATGTTTTGGGGTGCTTTGGGTTTTGGGTGTCTAGCAAGGGATGCCTTAAAGGGGCCTGTGACACTGGCAAACAAGGTTCCAGATCATGCCAAAGCCCTTTGGTCTCAACTGAACACTGACAAAAACATAGCTGAAACCAGGCTGGCTCACCTCTGTGTTACGATGGTAAAAATCGGTATTAGATTTATAAGAATGGGTTTAGACTTTAACGCATGCAGAAATGTACAAGCATTTCATAATCTCAGATATAATGTCTGTATCCTCTGTTACAAGGAAATGGGGCGGGGGGCAGGTGCCCAGTTTTTGACCAGGAAGTATGGTCAAAAAGGGGACCTGACAGTGTCTAGTCAGATCTACTGACCAGACACCAAAAGTCCAGTTACTGCGGGCAGGGGCAGCAGGGAAGCACCAGATCATCACCCATGCCAGCCCCGACTCAGTCCCCTACCTGTGTCAGGTGGCTGCAGCTTCCAGCCCCAGCTCTGCAGGCGAGTCACTCCTGATCCAGGTGGGTGTGGGACAGGGGTAAGAAGGGAAGAGCAGCAAGCGATGGTTGAAGGGGGAAAGACAATAGAACCGGAGCAGGAACGGGGAAAGAGGCAGGGCCTCAGGGGACATTCCAGCACTCCTGCTAGAGTGTCCGTTTTTTAAATATTACAAAATTGGCAACCCTATAAGGTAATATTTAAGTGCGTGCATTGTAATCCTCTAACTGTGTAAATCACCAGACAGGAAAGAGACATGAAAGAGAAACTATTGTGGAACATCAAAGGACAAAAGATTTTGGTGATTACTCTTTCCACCCCCACCCCATGAAGAGGAGACATGCAAGTGAATTCATCCCAACAACTGAGCTCAGAGAAGGGGGAAAGGGAATAAAAATCTCTAACAAGGAGAATCTCTCTCTTTATGCTGCTTGGACTCTGGGAGGGCATGTTTTTTTAGGCATAAGCAAGAGATCCCCAGCGTTTAGCCTGGGTTAGCACTAAGGGATATATAGAATTTGCTTATTATAGAAACTTCTATTACCTTTTCAAATGCAAGTCTATATCTCATTTGTGTTGTTTACCTGCTTTAACCATGTAAACAACTCTCATTTCCTTTTTCTAGATAATACATCTTTAGATAGTTTATTATAAGATTGGCTACAAGTCTTGTCTTTGGTATGAGATCTAAGGTGCAATTGACCTGAGGTAAGTGACTGGTTGTTTGGGACTGGGAGTAAGCTGAATATTATTGTGATTTTTGGTGTAAGGGACCATCTACCACAAAGGCAAACTTACCTTGATGGCGAGATATATTAGAGTACCCCAGGGGACTGTCTGTGACTCTGTGGTTTGGCTGTTACAGTGCTGAGGCATTTACACTTAACACACTATATAGTTAAGGATGGGCCTAAGTGTGTTACTAAGTCAGGGCCTAAGACTGGCAAAAAAGGTGTCAATTAGGGCCACACACTGAAGCATCTGGACTTGATCACCTGTTGAAGGCCCTGGCAGCTCTGATTACTGCATCAATGCTGCAATTTCCCCCTTCTGTGCTTTTTTCCCTTCTCCTCCTCCCTTTAGCTGGAATCGTCTTGGATGCTTTCTGATCACAGCCATTGATACACGCTTGTTATAAATCATGTGCAGTTGTGTAAAGTTCAGTGTTATTTCTATTACGTTATGACTGAAAGAGTCGTCAAAAAAAAGAAAAAAATCCTGAAGTCCTTTCTCCTAAAGATTCTTGGGGAATTTATCCACAGAACTTCCATTAGTATTAGTAGGGATTCCGTATAGAAATCCTGTGTGCCTCAATGGAATAAGAGACCCTTTGATCTCTACCGGTGGGAATACACTAATCCAATACAATATTTCACATTTGTACTTTTCATTATTTTAACTGTTTCCTGAAAGTGACATGTAGGTGGAACCCATTCTTAATCCTTTGTTGCCCCCTTTTAAAGTGCAGATGTACTGAACAGTGACTATGTGAACATGGCTTCTTTTTCTTCTTCTTATTTGCATTATGGTTGCATCAAGAGGCACCAGTTAAGGACCAGTCTAGTGTTCTAAGTGCTTTACACAAACACGCTGAAAAGATAGATTGTAAACACTTCGGGGTAGGGACTAAGCATAAGAGGAGGA
Organism: Trachemys scripta elegans; assembly: GCF_013100865.1. NCBI lineage: Eukaryota > Metazoa > Chordata > Testudines > Emydidae > Trachemys > Trachemys scripta. Next base: position 188,850,916 of record NC_048300.1, on the reverse strand, counting down.
CAGCGGATATCTAAAACAGACACACAGAGGAGCGCAAGGTTACAGTGACAATTATGATTACTGCTGTTTGAAAAACAATTTTCATTTTGCAATTACTCTTCATTCCAAATTGAACCAGAAGTTAAAATCTCCCACTTTTTTTTGCGCCCAACAATATAGTTCTAAAAATTTCAAATTGAAAATGTCAAAATGAAAAAAGTCTACATTTTTAATCAAAACATTTCAACATGCCAAACTTTTCCTTTCAAATAAACATCTTTAATTCAAAAAATTGTTTCATTTCAGAATGTGGATTCAAAGTGGAAATTTCCTTTCAATTGGCCTTTCCTTGTCACCACCACCCACCCATGCACCCACCCCAATTTCCCATGGCAAATTTCAATTTCAATGAAACTTCATTTTCCAACAGGAAAATGTTGGGGTGATAAATTTGAACTAGCTCTACTTATAATTACTTGGAGTAGCCCACTGGTTAGTCATGCTCACCAGACCCCCTCAGTACTCAGCAACCTTACTCTCCTCAGAGTCACATCTACTGATTGCAGTGACAAAAATAAGTGTCTACGACTTTGTATCCTGGTTAGCCCTGCAGAGCTAAAACAGCTGAGCGAGAGGACATTGTATTCTGTTCCTTCTTGTGCATCATTGACTGAATTGTTGACTAAGATCCAGTGACAGGGTTTATCAGGGGCACCTGCACAAGCCAGTGAGGGTAATGAGGTGGCATTAGTGTTATATGGGGAATAATTTGAAGACAATGGATTTTTACAGGTATCACTGAAGGAAGAAATTGGTCAGCATAATCTTTATTACGCTGTCGGGACATGAGAAGCAAAGAGACCAGCTTGATTTTCAGAACTCAGGCTGTGTTTGCTGTGCTGGCAGTTCTGGGGAAAGAGCCTTTTGTTTATAACTATTAAAAACACTGTAGGGCCTAAAGGTCCTAGTCAGGACCCCATTGTGCTATGCACTGTACATAGGATGAAAAGAGCGTTCCTGTTCCCAAGAGCTTGCAGTCTAAGAATGAGATGAGACAGCAGGTGAATACAACAGAAAGACATGGGAGAATAAGGGAATGGTGAGATAATTATGGTTAGCAAAATCTTAGTGCTCTCAGCCCAGCAGCCAGTGGCAATTTTTTCCTCAGATTATCTCGGTTATCCTCTGTAATCCTATAACTGACAAAAAGAAGAGGCCCAAAGAGCTCAAAGAGCAATTTTTATGCAATATTCTTGCTGGTAATTTCTGACAAACCCACCAGATGGCAAAAGGGTCAAGAAGAAAGATTCATGTCGGCGATGTTGTACAATGTCTCACTTTCCCTTTCTGTGTCTCTTTCTAACATACAGTGACACACAGCCCCTCCACTGAAAAGGTGTCCCATGTCTGATCTGTCTAGGACTGTAAGACATTTGGAGCAGGAAATGTGTCTTGCGCTATGTTTGTCAAGCACCGTGTCACATTACTGTGCAATAAAAGTGGTTTTTGATGATGCTAGGAGGAATAGGAGGTTTGGCTGCCCAAGGAGTAGCAGAATCAGGCCTGTCCTCAAGTGAAATGATTGTGTTGTTGCCCCTGGAACGAACACACCAGCACTACAATAGTGTTTATCTGGTATTTCCATTCTCCTCTGATTAGCCTAGCTGAGCGAGGTCTTCATGTGGTAATTACAGGACAGCTCATTTGTGTGTGTTTTACAATGGTGTTGATATAATCCCACTAGAGCACCCCGAGCATATGCAAGGAGTTCCCACCAGAAATCTAAATAACGCCCCAGCCCTGCTGACAGCTTAATAATGTGACAAAGTTCAGTCTCGTTCAATGTCAGGGACAGGAATGCGGCTCAGGCTGCTCAGACCTAGAGCTTTCAGAACAGCGCACAGTTAAAACTGAGCATTTGACAAATAATCTTTTCTTTGCCTGCTCGAATCCATCAGACGTAACCAGGTGCCACGGAGAGGCCAGATGCCACTGTTAAAATGTTAAATTGAGTGGCATGGCCATCGAAAGCTCTGGAGAGGGACATTTATCTTTATTATTGTTGTTATTAATAATGCAGATATTGCTTTGCGTTGCATTCCAAGGTATTTTTGCAGCACTAAATCACCCGGGTGCACATCAGCGGCCCTGATAAATCACGCAATAAACCAAAATTCAATGCAGCTGTCAGGCCAGACCCCAAACGAATGTGCAGTGAGCTTAATTAAAGTTCAGCAAACTTGAAATAGAAAGAATAGCGGCGTGCCAGTGACATTTTAGGCCCCGGCCAACAGCTTGAAAGTAGGCCAACCGAGCGGAATTAGCCCTCAATCTTGTTTCACCTCAGATGTGGTGTTACCATGAGCACCAAGGTGGAAATGACTGGTCATAGTAAAGCTCTGTTCTTCCCTACCTCTTCTTTCTCTCCATCTTTCTTTCTCAGTTTCTCTTTTTGTATTTGCTATCCCTCTTTCTCTTCCCTCTGTCCCTCATCTCAGTCCTGCTTCTATTTTGGTCTCTTTTTCTCATTCTTTTTCCTCTCCCAGTCTCTCCCCCCCCCCTTTTTCCTCTCTCATTCCTTTTTTCACTCTTTCTACCCTCTTACTATCCCTCTTTCCTCCCTCCTCTACTTCCCCCCACCAAGAAAGAAATCTTTCACCCAAAGGAAGAACAAGAATTGAATCAGAGCCAACTAACTGGGCCAAGAGGCTACATATGGAACCAGCAAATCACAGAGCCATGAAGGATGTTAGTGATTTAAAGTTATGTATGTTGAAGTCTGAATCTTAAAATGAATCCATAATGGTAAAGGTAACTAATGGAAAGACTTAGCTGACAGCAAATGGTGTTTTTTTCTTTAACATTATGTTCTCACATACTCCTCTTATATGGTTCCCCACACTTTCCCAGCTCCCCTTTCTGATTAGTTCAGTGTCCACGCTGACATTGAAAAGCACAAGCTGCTGGCTTTATGAACAAAGATTTAAACCCATATGCCATAAATACAAGTGCTACTCCACATTGACACACAGTAATACAGCCATTGCTTTGCCAGTGAAAAAAATTCATCCTGTAGTCTGATTCTTTTGTGGGACGAACCTCCGGGAATCACAAAGTGGGCATTCACCCATGAAAGCTTATGCTCCAATACATCTGTTAGTCTTAAAGGTGCCACAGGACCCTCTGTTGCTTTTTACATGTCCCCCTCAGTAAGGGGTATTGAATTCTCCTGTCCGTACAGGAACATGAGAACTGAACTTTCACCTCAGTACATTAAATAACATCTTGCTAGAAATGAAGGCTTCAGAAACCAGCTGAGAATGGAAAAGCTGATGTGTCCCCTGAGGACTCATCTACCAAATGCTCCAGTTCCTATGTGATCAACATGACTATCCAGAAACATGATGCCACTCTAAATGAAGGGGTGCGGAAGTTCTCCATCATTATACAGTAGAACCTCAGAGTTATGAACAAACGCCTCAGGAATGGAAGTGGATCATAACTGAATTGAACAAAACGTTGTGGTGGTTCTTTCAAAAATTGACAACTGAACATGGACTTAATATAGCTTTGAAACTTTACTATGCAGAAAAAAATGCTGCTTTTCTTTTTTAGTAGTTTATGTTTAGCACAGTGCTGTACTTTTTTTTTTTTTTTTTTTTTTTTCGCTCTGCTGCTGCCTGACTGTGTACTTCCAGTTCCAAATGAGGTCTATGGTTCACTGGTCAGTTCCTAACTCTGGTGTCGTAACGCTGAGAGTCTACTGTATTTCTCTCTCTCTCTCTCTCACACACACACACACACACACGCACGTTAAAAGACCATCATTAAGGTGCAAGGCCAAGCGCTCAGAAATGAGGAAATGCCAGAATTAAGGCTGCGTGTGCAATCTTTATTCAGTCCCCCTTGTCACTGCATTTTTTGATACAGTGTTTAATTACATGATCACATTTTCCACAGGAGGAACTTGCTGTAGGGATGAATCAAGGATGCCCAGTAAAGGAGGCTGCTGTCTGTAAGACCCCTCACCTCATTTGTTACACAAGACACCTATAGGAGGAGAGGTTGAAAAAGTTGGGACTGTGTAGTTCACAGAAGAGGAATAAAAGGGGACATGATAGAGGCATAGGAAATAATGAATGGTACAGAGAAGGTAAGTCAGTCCATAATATTCACCCTCTCTCTAAATTCAAGAATGAGAAGACATGCCAAACCAGCTTGATTTCCTTCTTTGACAGGTAACTGGTTTGGTGGGTAGGGGGGAAATCAGGTATTTTATGTCTACCGTGATTTCAGCAAGGTTTTTGACACAGGCTCACATGACATTCTCATAGGTAAGCTTGAGAAATGCGGGCTTGGCAGAACTACCATTAAGTGGATACTCTTTGCGGTTGTTTAACCATTTATGTAACTATTAATGGAATGATGTCAGATTAGAGAGAGGTCTCAAGTGGGGTTCCACAGGAATCTGTTCTGGGTCTAGTGTGGTTAAACATCTTTATTAATGACCTGGATGTAGGAATAGAGAGAATACTGATCAAATTTGCAAAGCTGGGGAGGGAGGGGGGTTGCCAGCACTTTGGAGGATAGAGCTAAAATTCAAAGGCGTCTTGATAAATTGGAGAACTGGACTATTGACAACAAAATGAAATCCAACAAAGACAAATGTAAGGTGACAGGTTTCAGAGTGGTAGCCGTGTTAGTCTGTATCAGCAAAAATAATGAGGAGTCCTTGTGGCACCTTAGAGATTAATACATTTATTTGGGCATAAGCTTTCATGGGCTAGAACCCACTTCATCAGATGCATGGAGTGGAAAATACAGGAGCAGGTACAAGTACATGAAAGGATGGGGATGCTTTACCAAGTGTTAGGTCAGTCTAACGAGACAAATCAATTAACAGCAGGATACCAAGGGAGGAAAAATAACTTTTGAAGTGGTAATGAGAGTGGCCTATTTCAGACAGTTGACAAGAAGGTGTGAGTAACAGCAGGGGGAAATTAGTATTGGGGAAATTAGGTTTAGGTTTTGCTACACTTAGGGAAGAAAAACCAAATGCACAAATACAAAATGGGGGATAATTGGCTTGGCAACTGCACTGCTGAGAAGGATCTGGGAGTTGTGGTGGATCACAACCTCAATGTAAGTTCACAATGTGATGTTGTTCCAAAAAAAGCAAATGCAATTTTAGGTTGCATTAACAGAGGAATAGCATGCAAGTCATAGGAGTTGACAGTATCACTCAACTCAGGCCTGGTTAGGTCTCAGCTGGAGTACTGTGTACAGTTTTGGTCACCATATATAGAAAGGACGTAGAGAAACTGGAAAGGATCCAGAGGCGAGTTACAAAGATGATCAAAGGATGGAATACAAGCCATGAGAGCAAAAGCTGCAGGAACTGGGTATGGTTAGTTTGGAAAGAGGAGATTAAGGGAGGACATGATGGGAGTCTTCAAATACTTGAAAGGGTGCCTTATAAAAAATGGAGAAAAGTTGTTCTCTCTTGCCAGAGAGAGCAGGACAAGAGGCAGTGGGTTCAAACTACAGCAGAACAGATTAAATCTCAGGAAAAATTTCCTAATTGTAAGAATAGCAGGACAATGGAACAGGCTGCCTAGGGAGGCTATGGAAGCTCCTTCACTGAAGGTTTTCAAAAGAACATAAGAATGGCCCTCCTGGGTCAGACCAAAGGTCCATCTAGCCCAGTATCCTGTCTTCCGACAGTAGCCAGTGCCAGGTGCCCCAGAGGGAATGAACAGAATAGTAATCATCAAGTGATCCATCCCCTGTCACCCATTCCCAGCTTCTGGTAATCAGCGGCTAAGGGCACATCCCTGCCCATCCTGGCTAATAGCCATTGATGGACCTATTCTCCATGAATGTATCTAGTTATTTTTTGAACCTTATTATAGTCTTGGCCTTCACAACATCATCTGGCAAAGAGTTCCACAGGTTGACTGTGCATTGTGTGAAGAAATACTTCCTTTTATTTGTTTTAAACCTGCTACCTATTAATTTCATTTGGTGACCCCAGTTCTTGTGCTATGAGAATGAGTAGATAACACTTCTTTATCTACTTTCTCTTCACCAGTCATGATTTTATAGACCTCTATCATATCGCCCCATAGCCGTCTCTTTTCCAAGCTGAAAAGTCCCACTCTTTTTAATATCTCCTCATATGGAAGCTGTTCCATACCCCTAATCATTTTTGTTGCCCTTTTCTGAACCTTTTTCAATTCCAATATATCTTTTTTGAGATGGGGCGACCATATCTGCACAGGGTAGTCAAGATGTGGGTGTACCATGGATTTATATAGAAGCAATATGATACTTTCTGTCTTATTATCTACCTCTTTCTTAATGATTCCTATCATTCTGTTTGCTTTTTTGATTGCTGCTGCACTTGAGTGGATGTTTTCAGAGAACTATCCACAATGCCTCCAAGATCTCTCTTGTGTGATAACAGTTAATTTAGACCTCATCATTTTATGTATATATTTGAGATTGTTTTCTAATGTGCATTACTTTGCATTTATCAACATTGAATTTCACCTGCCATTTTGTTGCCCAGTCACCCAGTTTTGTGAGATCGTTTTGTAGCTCTTCATAGTCTGTTTGGGACCTACTATCTTGAGCAGTTTTTTAATCATCTGCAAATTTTGCCACCTCACTGTTTACCCCTTTTCCCAGATCATTTATGAATATGTTGAATAGGACTGGTCCCAGAGCAGCCACCTGGGGAACACCACTATTTACCTCTCTCCATTCTGAAAACTGACCATTTATTCCTACCCTTTGTTTGCTATCTTTTAACCAGTTACCAATCCATAAGAGCATCTTCCCTCTTATCCCGTGGCAGCTCACTTTGCATAAGAGCCTTTGGTGAGGGACCTTGTCAAAGGCTTTCTGAAAATCTAAGTTCACTATATCCACTGGACCCCTTGGCCCACATGCTTGTTGACCCCCTCAAAGAATTCTAGTAGTTTGGTGAGGCATGATTTCCCTTTGCTAAAACCATGTTGACTCAACAAATTATGTTCATATATATGTCTGACAATATTGTTCTTTATTGTAGTTTCAACCAGTTTGCCCGGTACTGAAGTCAGGCTTACAGTCCTGTAATTGCTGGGATCACCTCTGGAGCCCTTTTTAAAAATTGGTGTCACATTAGCTATCCTCCAGTCATCTAGTACAGAATCTGATTTAAATGATAGGTTGCAGACTACAGTTAGTAGTTCTGCAATTTCACATTTGAGTTCCTTCAAAACTCTTGGGTGAATACCATCAGGTCCTGTTGACTTATTGCTGTTTAATTTATCAACTTGTTCCAAAACCTCCTCTAATGATACCTCACTCTGGGACAGTTCCTCAGATCTGTCACCTAAAAAGAATGGCTCAGGTTTGGGAATCTCCCTCACATCTTCAGCCGTGAAGACCGATGCAAAGAATTCATTTAGTTTCTCTGCAATGGCCTTATCGTCCTTGAGTGCTCCTTTAGCACCTCGATCGTCCAGTGGCCCCACTGGTTGTTTAGCAGGCTTCCTGTTTCTAATGTACTTAAAAAAAATTGCTATTACTTTTTGAGTCTTTGACTAACTGTTCTTCAGATTCTTTTTTTGCCTTCCTAATTGTATTTTTACACTTCATTTGCCAGTCTTTATGCTCCTTTCTATTTTCCTCACTAGGATTTAACTTCCACTTTTTAAAGGATGCCTTTTTGCCTCTCACTGCTTCTTTTACTTTGTTGTTTAGCCACGGTGACTCTTTTTTTTGGTTCTCTTACTATGTTTTTTAATTTGGGGTATGCATTTAAGTTGAGACTCTATTATGGTGTCTTTAAAAAGTTTCCATGCAACTTGCAGAGCTTTCACTTTTGGTGCTGTACCCTTTAATTCCTGTTTAACTAGCCTCCTCATTTTTGTGTAGTTCCCCTTTCTGAAATTAAATGCTACGGTGTTGGGCAGCTGTGGTTTTTCCGGCCACAGGGATATTAAATTTAATTATATTATGGTCACTATTACCAAGTGGTCCAGCTATATTCACCTCTTGGACCAGATCCTGTACTCCACTTCGGACAAAATCAAGACTTGCCTCTCCTCTGGTGGGTTCCAGGACCAGCTGCTCCAAGAAGCAGTCATTTAAGGTGTCAAGAATCTTTATCTCTGCATCCTGTCCCGAGGTGACATGTACACAGTCAATATGGGGATAATTGAAATCCCCCATTATTATTATTATTATTGAGTTTTTTATTTTTTTAAAAATGGGATAGAGAATAAGATGGAGAATATCTTATTGTCCTTATATAAATCCATGGTATGCCCAAATCTTGAATACTGCGTACAGATGTGGTCTCCTCATCTCAAAAAAGATATACTGGCATTAGAAAAGGTTCGGAGAAGGGCAACTAAAATGATTAGGGGTTTGGAACAGGTCCCATATGAGGAGAGATTAAAGAGGCTAGGACTCTTCAGCTTGGAAAAGAGGAGACTAAGGGGGGATATGATAGAGGTATATAAAATCATGAGTGGTGTGGAGAAAGTGGATAAGGAAAAGTTATATACTTGTTCCCATAATATAAGAACTAGGGACCACCAAATGAAACTAATGGGCAGCAGGTTTAAAACAAATAAAAGGAAGTTCTTCTTCACACAGCGCACAGTCAACCTGTGGAACTCCTTGCCTGAGAAGGTTGTGAATGCTAGGACTATAACAGGGTTTAAAAGAGAACTAGATAAATGCATGGAGATTAAGTCTATTAATGGCTATTAGCCAGGACAGGTAAGGAATGGTGTCCCTACCCCCCTTTTGTCAGAGGGTGGAGATGGATGGCAGGAGAAAGATCACTTGATCATTACCTGTTAGGTTCACTCCCTCTGGGACACCTGGCATTGGCCACTGTCCGTAGACAGGATACTGGGCTGGATGGACCTTTGGTCTGACCCAGCATGGCTGTTCTCTCTAATCTCCCTGAGCATTTCACAGTCACTATCACCATCCTGGTCAGGTGATCGGTAATATATCCGTACCGCTATATTCTTATTATTAGAGCATGGAATTTCTAGCCATAGAGATTCCATGGTACAGTTTGATTCATTTACGATTTTTACTTCATTTGATTCTATGCTTGTTTTCACATATAATGCCACTCCCCCACCAGCATGACCTGTTCTGTCCTTCCAATATATTTTGTACCTTGGTATTACTGTATCCCATTGATTATCCTCATTCCACCAATTTTCTGTGATGCCTATTATATCAATATCCTCATTTAATATGAGGCACTCTAGTTCACCCATTTTATTATTTAGACTTCTAGGACTGGTATATAAGCACTTTAAAAACTTGTCTCCTTTTAGCTATCTGCCATTACACGATGTAATTGAATGGGACTCTTTTTTATTTGACTGTTTCTGATCAGACCCTGCTTGTATTTTATCATTTTCCATCCTTTGGTCGTCACTAGGACATAGAGATTCTCTATTAATAGATCCCCTAAGGGATGTCTGAGCCATGTGCTCCTCCGCACCTGTCGGCTTTTCCCAGCCCTTAGTTTAAAAACTGCTCTACGACCTTTTTAATGTTAAGTGCCAGCAATCTGGTTCCATTTTGGTTTAGGTGGAGCCCATCCTTCCTGTATAGGCTCCCCCTTTCCCAAAAGTTTCCCCATTTCCTAATAAATCTAAACCCCTCCTCCCTACACCATCGTCTCATCCACCATTGAGACTCTGCAGTTCTGCCTGTCTAACTGGGAGCATTTCAGAGAATGCTACCATGGAGGTCCTGGACTTCAATCTCCTACCTAGCAGCCTAAATTTGGCCTCCGGGACCTCTCTCCTATCCTTCCCTATGTCAAGGAGACTGGATAGCCATCTGTCTTGGATGGTTTAGACCAGGGGTAGGCAACCTATGGCACGCATGCCGAAGGCGGCACGTGAGCTGATTTTCAGTGGCACTCACACTGTTCGGGTCCTGGCCATCGGTCCGGGGGGCTCTGCATTTTAATTTAATTTTAAATGAAGCTTCTTAAACATTTTTAACCCCTTATTTACTTTACATACAACAATAGTTTAATTATATATTATAGACTTATAGAAAGAGACCTTCTAAAAACGTTAAAATGTATTACCGGCACGTGAAACCTTAAATTAGAGTGAATAAATGAAGCCTCGGCACACCGCTTCTAACAAAATGAAGGGACAGTGTGGAGCACGTGCCTGGCATAGCACAAAACTGTGCCTGTGGCTAAGACATATGCTTTATGCTGCTATTTGACCAGGGGCAAAAAACTTAGCTCAGTTTCATCTGTTAGTGTCTCAGTGCAAATTAGGTGAATGTGTGATTTCCTTATTAGCCGACTTAACCAATGAGATTGATGCTGCATGGAGGATTTTGCTCCATGTCTTGAGGAACAGGGAGCAGCTCCCCACAGAAAGAGGAAGTCCACTTCCTCTGCAGAAGAGAAGCGCATTGTGTTGGTTTCAGATTTGTTGCTGCACCATGGAAGTCAATGGGAACAGGAGCAGGCCCTTGGTGTGCAACATCAGGTATTTAAACAAACAAAAAAGGCCTAATCATCAGAGAGGCTGGACACTGGAAGTTCTCATGGAGTCATCGGCAATTCTAGCTAAGCCTAAATAAAGATTGTGGTGTTTGCATTTAGGGAACCAAGTTAGAAAAGTTAGGCCCAAGCCTTTAAACATTTATCTAGAGTAAATCAGTTGCAAGGGAACTATGGCATATATATAAATAAAACCCCTCTGCCAGCTGGTGTCAGCAGCTAAAAGGACCAGGTTCAATTATCTAGGAGTTCCTCCTGAAAACCTAAATAACCCCACCTCAGGCCCACCCAGAAACCTGGGAAACGACATTAACCCACCCTGGGAACCCTGCAGGGTCAGCCACCACCTGAGCACCCCCTTGGGACCAGGGCTGTGGCACCCTGCCTCTATTTCCCCACTTCAGAGCCCCTTAAGAACTGCACAATCTCTCTCATGGGGCTGAAACCACTCCTGCCTGGGGCTGGTTTAATAACAGACACAGTTCAAAATAAAGTCCATCACCCCAGCACAACTTGCAGACAGAACGTTTGAGAACCGCTGCTCTAAACTATGGGGCAGGCCTCCCAAGGGAGGCATGAGCTGTGGGTTTGTTCTTTTTTTTTTTTTTTTTAAGAGCTCTGGCTGTCAGCCCTAGGTGGCTGGGGCTTGTGAAGAAAGGGTGAGCACACCTGGAAGGTGGGGATAAAGGGGACAGCCAGAACCCTTCCGCCCGAGCTCAGGATCTCCTTCCCCCACCCCTCAATCCCTCACCGGGAGGCAGCCCAGGCTTGGGCTCTCCTCCCCCCTAACTCCCAATCCCTAACTTGGAGGTAGTGGGGCTCCGGCTGTCAGCCCCAGGATGGCAGCAGCGCAAAAGTAAGGGCAGCAACAGGGCGCTAAGTCTGCTGTGAAAAGTGATACTGCTTTTCACATTGCCACCCTTACTTCTGTGTTACTTCTAGCACGGCACTGCCTTCAGAGCTGGGTGCCCAGCCAGCAGCCGCTCTGCCTTCACCGCTGGGTGGTAGAATACATATTTGTGGGAGGGAGGGGGTATAAATGACTACAGACACGAAGAAGGGGGCCTAAGCAAATAAGTTTGAGAACTACTGGTTTAGAGTAAGGCTGTCTGCCTCTCTGTTTTAGGGAGCAATCTACTTTCTCTTGCTCTCTGTCTTTTGGTTCTCGTGTGTGGTCTTGTTCTGAATTCTCAGAAGTAAAGCAGAATTACATTGCAACCTTCCAGCCAGGGGCATTTTAGGTTTTTTAAAATAACTTCTCTGTGCACAGGCCATGAACATAACACTTCCCTCCTCCCCAGCTCCCCCACTCACAGTTTGTTGTCCAGGGTTGCTGGAGTCCAAGAACTCTGGCAGGCCACACTGCAGCCCATTAAGGAAGTGCTGCCTGAGTCACCCTGGAGTTTCTGTTGGTGGCACAGCTGCAGTGATTTTAGCTTTAATTCCTGTTGGGTTCCCGGAAGCTAGCTCTGGAGACCCTTAGGTCGGCTGATGCTCTCTGTGGCTTCAGCCAAGCCACTTCTGTGCCATCATCTTCCTTCAGCACTGCCTCAGCTCAGCACCTTCTGCTCAGTTCACCATTCTGAAGTCATTTACCACTTTGCTTCTGTGTAAAGTCTTCAGAGAGGAATCAGTGGTGTCTAGAACCCTTAACAAAGTCCTTACTACCAAAGCAATACCGCTAGCGGAAGATAGGAGCCCCTTTTTATTACTTTCTCTTTAGGTCTGTCCACTTCCAGGTTCCCTTTACCAGCGGTGCCTCACTGTAGTCTTGGTCATGGTGACCCTCTCACCCCAAGCACGTTTGGTGTAGCTTTCTAGTCCCTTCATTTCCCAACAGCGTCAACAGCATTTCATTGCTCCTAAATTACAGCTATATTTTAACAATAATGTCCCAAACTATCATGCACCTGAAATGCAAATGGGGCCTGGCCTGTAGAGTCACTTCCAGTTGCTCATCAACAGATGGCCGCAAAGAGTTCCATTTTAAGGAGCCCCTGTCCATCTGGAGTTCTCAAGCAGCAGTGGGGTGTTCTCCTTATTCACCAACATTTGTCAATAGTGAGCTCCCTACCCTACAGGGCTTCTGGCCACAGGATTTACATCTAGGAATATTCCAGGGACCTGAACGAGAGAGTTAGAGTGAAAATGGGTGTAATGACCATGTGGGAAGTAATGATGTGAGGTGTTTACTTGTAGCCACTAGATGTTTCTGTTTGCAGGTTGTGGTGCCTGGTATACGAAGGACACAAACTTGGAAGTGAAGTTGCATGGAAGCATGTTCGTTTGTGTCTGTAGTTGTTGCTGTTTTCCCAACACCTCCTGTTTGGTATGGGCTCTAATCCCATGCAGGAAGGGTTTGTGGTCTTCTAGCAAGATGACCCTTTAAGATGATTGTCTTAGGGGCAGCATAAGTGGCTCTCTGTTCTCAGTTATACCAATTTAATGCCATTCCTACAACTGAGCAAAGTTTGGCTGTTCAAACAAATAAATAACAATTTAAAGAAGAAGAGGTCAGACTGATATTTATTTAATATGAGAAAATAAACCAATTTTATTCAAATAACTGCCTGCTAATCAAGATTGGGAAACAGTATTATCAATGGTTCAGATGTCTTTCTTCATTCAACACATACAAGTTTTAAAGCTATATGAGAAATTTCAACTCTTGTATCCAAAGGCCTAGAAAGAAACAATACAGAGATTTTTCTTAGCTTTAAAATGTGAAAAAGTAAAAAGCCCAAAAAGCTCTGCTTCTTCAATAACAAAATATCCTGCCTATTATATAAAGTAGGACATTAATTGTATTCACGGTTTGTAGCAAGTACAGTCACGGAATCATAACACTAAAGGGAAATGCTTTTTCTTTAAATTATTATTGTTGTTTATTATGTGTATTGCAGCAGAAGTTATAAGCTCCACTCAGGGTCCTATTGTAGTAGAAGCTGTACACAAATAAAACACAGAGACGGTTTCTGCTTCAAAAAGCTTACAGTCAAATCTAAAATTATACATGGACAGAATACTTACGTCACCTGAAAATGACAAATATGCTAAGGGGCCAATCCCGTCTTCCTTGCTTACTCGGAGAGTCCATGGAGGCTGGAAGGTAAATGGTTACCTTTCGTTGTCAACCACCATAAATAGGTTTTAAAAGTAAATAGAAGCTTTTTTTTTAAGCCTGACCAGATCTGAGTTCAAAGTTCTTTCTAGCATTTCTCCTGCAAGAGTTAGTGATATAAGTAGCCCTTATAGCAGTGGAGGGACGGAACCTTAAACGTTTCTGATATTAATGACATGGCTGGAGAACCTCAGCCCCCTGAACTTGGATCCTGGCAGGTAAGTACAAATTTTAATGTACTTTCAAATGAATGATTTTGTATTTGTAGAGTGCTTTGAAGCAGTAAAGTGCTAGATAAGTGCTAAGCATGATCATTATTCATATTAAATATTTTGTTTTAAAACATGTTTGTAATTTTTAAGAACAACTATGGGCCAGTTTAGGGCCAAACTGACCCATATCAGAGATTGGAATCTCTAAATTTGCACCCACAGCTTCCTACACATTGCTGTAGGGATTTGCCCTCATATGGAATCCCTGGATCCCCCAAATTCCACCTCTACACTGGCACCCATCATCCTCCCTCACCTACATGGCAGCAGTGTATATGTGGGGAAGCATGCATAGGTTAATATGGACCCCATCCACCTGATTCCACTTCAAACCCACCCTCAATACCCCAGGACTTTGTCCCCTTCATACAAGGTTATCTAACAAGTCAGGATTCTAAGCTGTTTCATGTATTTATTTAGAGTTTAAAGGCATTTGTGTTCACCTTTCAGATTTCTTTATCAAATTTGGCTTGGAGCTGTGAAGTCATTAATTGAAAACACTGAAGGCAGAAGGTGTCTGGGGATTACTGAATACTAAATTCTCTAGGTAAGGCTATGATTTTGTCACAGTGGTCATGGAAGTCCAGGAATCCGTGACTTCCAAAGACCTCTCCGACTTCAGCCTCTGCGGCTGGGAGGTGCAGGGTCCTGCCACTTCCCACAGCAGCAGGGAGCTGTGAGGTACCCCGCAGCTCTCGACCTTTGCAGGGGGACCCCCGCAGCTCCCCTGCCCTCACAGCAGGGCAGAGGGACCCCACAGCCCCTGGCCACCATCGGGGTAGGTGATCCTGGAAGCTCATCACCGCGGCAGCAGCAGGGGGATCCCCACAGCTCTCCGCCACCGCCGCAGGGCAAGGGGACCCCCAGAGCCCCTGGCTGCCATGGGGGAAAGTGATCCTGGAAGCCCACCACCGCAGCGGCGGCAGGGGGATTCCCAGAGCCCCTGGCCACCACGGGGAGCAGGAGGATCCCTAGAGCGCCCAGCTGCCAAGGTGGGCAGGGGGACTCCCGCAGCTCCACACTGCGGTGGAGGCAGGGGAACCCTGCCGCTCCCCTCTGTGGGGAGGGGCAGGGGGACCCTGGAGCTCTGAGCCCCCACGGGTGGTGGGGGTTCCTGAGCTCCCAGCCACCCACAGCTGCCCAGTCCTTTCCCGTTTTATCATGGATCTTTTTAGTAAAAGTCAGGGACAGTTCGTGAATTTTTCTTTATTGCCCATGGCCTGTCCGTGACTTTTACAAAAACTTAGCCTTAGCCATGGGGAAGATCTGTAGCTGATCTAAATTGTCATCGCTCCATTGATGTTGATTGCGTGAGGAGTATTTACTCCAGCTGAGGATTTGCCACCAAAGCCACAGAGCCCCCTTTGTGAAGGGCTTCACGGTCTCTGAAGATTCATCACATGACAGCAGTTGATTTTTCACTGGGAAAGACTTTTCCCTTTCTTTTTATTGCCAGCAATGCCCCGCCGTTGCCAACATTAAACAATGCCATGAGCTCTCACTCGTTCAAAACCAAAGACTTAGATAAAAATTACATTGGCAAGAATAAGTTAGGGAGGGTGGCGACTCAGCACTTAGGGGAACATTTTAAATCCATTTAGCAGGAGGTTAGCGCTGGAGTGCAATGGGCTTTATGCATTCAGACACAACAGGGTGTGCATTGTTATGCCATAATTGCCCGCCTTGGGTGTGTGTGGTGTGAGGCAAGAGGCCAAAGGCTGAATGCTTTAACTCACCCGCACGAGAAATGAGATTGAGGCAGAACAATGCGTGCGCCTGTTATGCCTTATTGTTATTATCAAGTAGATCTGTGTTGTTGTTGTTATAAATAGAAAATGACTGGTGACAAAGATGCTGGTTTGAATCGCTTCAGAGGCCGTACTCTTACGCTGTGGTTACTGATGTCAGACCAATTTAGTGGCTGTACTTTAGGCCAATGGGTCTGACTCACTGCTAGAAAGTCCACATCACATGATTTCTGAATCCTATTTTATCATGTGATGCGGTGGCAGGGTTTCACAGCAGTCTCCAGTGAGGAGTGCTGGAAATTCACCCAGGAGCAGGTTAGCATACCTGAAAGAGGTCAGGAAGCAGCCCCTTGGACCTGTGCCCACTCTAAGGCTCAGAGTGCCCAATAATTCCTCTGTTGCCCCAAGAGATTACTAAATTATCCTGGCTACTGAAGTCCAGATCCTGTTCTCACTGAAGTAAATGATAAAACTCCCATTTAAATCAATGGGAGCATGATCAGGACCTTAGCTGATATCCAGTACCATTGTCAGTGATTCACATGAGCTTCACTTTATGACACTACCTTCCATCCAAGGATCTCACAGCACTTTACAACATTAATCAATTAAACCTCACCACACTGCTCGGAGGTGGGGATAGATTATATCCACATTGCAGATGGGTCAATGGAGGTCCACACTCTGATGCCCTTATTCACAATTAATAGAATTTGACTCCATAAATAGTCTCATTAAAGTTGATGGGACCATTCATGGAGGAATGTGCTACTCAGTGTAAGTAAAGTATCTAGCCCGGGGAGCTGAAGTGTCTTGTTCAATGACTCTCAGCAAGCATCAAAAGAGTTGGGGATGGAGCAGACTTCTAGGAGTCCTGTTCCAACAACCAGACTATAATCCCTCCCAGAATATTTGTTAATTTAGCCCTAAATCTAATCCTTAACACAAATGGTAATCACAATGTTTAGAATCACATTGCTCTCCATTCTATTTTGTGTCATTATGGCTTACTTATTAGAGTCTCAAAAAGCTGTGGAGAAACTCACATTTCCTAACAGGCTATGAATGGTCTGGTTGTCTTTTTTTTCTTTTCTTTTTTTTTAAATCAATAAAAAAGATAGAGAAATTGGCTATTTGTAAATGTCATTTAATTATTACTTGTTTCCAAACAACAGTGCAATGTAGTGCAAAAAGAGATTAATTTGGTGCCAGAAGTCATTTCACAACTTCTTTAGAGTCTGTGGTTCCACAGGGATGGTTCAGAAGCAACAAAAGCCACCCAGTAACAATACAGTATCTACGCTGATATGACCCATTTCCAACTGAAATGGTTCTTTGGGAGTTGAAGGCTATTCACGGGTGCTAGTGTTCTACAGCATGAACAGCTTTTAGGGGGTCCCTGTAATACCCTCTGCATGCAACACCCAAACTTTGCTACTTCAATGTTTTAACCTCGGGCGGTCTTCTGCCAACAGCTTCCACCCTGAGGTGCTAATTGACAGAACCAATGCTGAGAACCATTAAGCATGGCTGGATTGCTTCTCCTCCACTAAAAACGACACCCTACCTAGTTTTCTTTTAAACACGCCGCTTCATAAAAAGAGTGAGACAGACACAATGGGGGCGTGGTTATACTGTTAGGTACCACCAAAGAGCGTGTGGTTCTCTAGCCCATGCAACCCATTGAATCATAGGCAATGATATTAGACTATAGCAGCACAGCCTAGTCCAACATGTAGAATAATTTCTAAGGGAGTCACTGAGTTTCTCCATTTACACCAAAAGCAGAATTTGGCCCCTTGTTGTGCTTATCACTTTACTGAAAACCATATATCACTGCTATTTCTGTTTTCTTCAAATATTCATTATTCTCTAAAGACAAAGGCCCAGATGGGAGTTGGGCACCCAAATACCTCTGAGGAGCTGCTCCAAAGTCTCTGAAAAATTCTGCCCATGGGACGTCAAAGGAAACAGAATTTGTGCTCTTTATTTGTATAGATTTCCCTAATGTGGGTGACGCTCGTCCAGCCAAGCGCTTGAACACACAAGTAGTCCTTACTCTCATGCTTAAAACTAAAATGTGTTTAAATGCTTTGCTGGACAGGGACTTTTGTGGTATTCTAGTCTTAGGAGCAACGTGCACTGAAGTCTATTATACCGTGGCTAGAGAACTGGGCTCAAGAATAGTGGCAATGGAACCTCCGCCTGCTTCTCTCTCTCTAGCTCTCTTTGTATCTGGAGCCTACCCAATGGGGTGGCCTTTGAGTAGACACTTCATAGAAAAGCGCAGCCACCCCGCCAGAGACATCACATAATAGAAGTGTCTATTTGGCGGCGGAGTTTGCTGAACTAATGATAGTGTCGTAGTTCGGGGGGTGATGAGGTGCAGCTCAAAAAATGCACTTTATTCCAAGTGTATTATTGTCTTCAGTGTTGAAAATTTTTAAATCTCTGCAATAAGGGAATGGGGGAGGGGGATGATTTAGGTCCTGTCATAGTGCCATAGAGGAATTCCTGGCTGCCCGAAATCCCAAGTCTTAGAAATGCCACTGAGTTCATACAATACTTGCTGCATAGTTAAAAAAAAGCTCCCACACATGCCTGCTTCTGATTTTCCCCGAGCTGGTGAGAGGCAGGGAATGAGCAGAGGATTGGCTCCAGCCTTTTCCATCCTCTTGGGGGCATGGATCAGCGTTCACATTGCACTCCCGTCAATACCCGGCCTGGGCTGGGCAAGCTAATGATCCAACCAGCAGATTAAATGCGGTAATGAATCTTGGTCACGTGCCACATGCGGTGCATTGCACATATGCTATGAAGAAGAATTGGCCATCATAGCATGGGTGGGGTCTCATATTTTGCTGCTGGTATAGGCCAGTAGTAAATGACTATCCTGCTAGAACAAGGACACAAAGGAATCACTGTGACTCAGAGGGTGTCTTAGGGTCACAGTGACTCCTGGTGCTACTCCTAGGATGGACTAATTTATACACCATTCCTTGCTCAGTGCTGTCACAGTCTAGCCCATTGTTCATGGTTACAATATCTCTAGGATACCACATTAAAAGAAATGGATTTTAAAAAAATAAATAGGCTTTAATACTAAAATTTCTCTAAAAATGAATTAGCTCCTTCAGCTACTCAACAAGTCTAACCCTTTCCTGTCTCTTCTGGCATCGCTAGCTAGTCACAGATGTGAGCATTAAAGAAGAGATAAAAGATGCAGCAAAGGGAGAAAATCTGCTAGAAAAAAAAAATTTACATCAGAAATATATCATGAAGGATGACAATGTGGAGAGAAATAATAAACAAATTCAAACTTCCCAATGCCTAAACAAAAATCTATAAAGAGAATGGAGGATTTCATTTCTTTTCTTAAAATGTTCAACTCATTTTAAAAAGGGAAAGTTTCTATCAGCTGCTGGGGCTTAATCGGGCTGTAAAATCACTCTCTGGTGATGCTGGCTTTATGCTACCTAATTTTTCAATAAGCCAATAAACCCACCCACCAATCAAATATCTGCCCCATCAGGAAGGAGGCTGACACCCATTTGTGGCTCTGGCTTCCACTGCAATGTTGGGATGTTGAGGGATAAGAGAAGTTCTGTTGCAATAACTGGCCTTTGGATCAATGAGTCCTATCAGTTTAAAAGATGGCATGGCCTGTATCAGGAGACAGGAGATGGACAGTATGCACTAAAACTAGGTTCTCAACTTTTTCTTTACCCCCTTTTCCATACTGTAACACCCCCGAACCTCTCTCCCATACAGCTGAGGTCTATCTGTGACCCCCCTCTCATCTAGCGATATGGGAAGGGCAGAGAAGTCATGACCAAACTGAGGTTGAGAGGCCAGGTCTATTGTTTCTCTAGTGCCTGTAGTCCAGAACCTCAAAAGTATTTAGTCTCCTAACTTCCATTGATTTTAATGGAAGTAAGGGCGCTACATACCTTTGGGGATCTGGGCTTATGTTCCTATTTCTCTCATGTTTTGTTATGCGGTATGGAAAATAAAGGAGGAAAGAAATGCTGGACCTGGGCTGAGACAGGGAGAGATGGGTAGCAAAAGGTGTGAAGCTTAACAAGTGGTTCACGAGAACTGTTACTACACAAAGTGCATGGTCAGTCTCACGTACCCGAACAGAAAAGTGGCTGCTTTCCTGTCCTCAGTCCCTTTGGCTAACTTCCTTCTGATACGTGCATGCCATTTTTCCCTGCCAGTTAACCTTTAAGCTGATCCAAACATGGGGCAAGGCTGATATCCAGTAGTTATATATGCAGCAAAATATATCTTGGAGCTGCATTCCAATGGGAAAGCAACATCCTCTGAAGATTTCTTTCCTTGGAGAGGGCAGGTGTTAGTTATGATTCCTATTTTAAGTGTCCAAGAAACAGGTACTTCCTTAGTCTTCTCACCTTTACAGCTAAGGCGGCTTATCAGCAACTCAAATATCCTAACAGAAAATCAGAGTGTTACTAATGTATGAGTTCTCCTAGCAGCCCCGAAATTAAAGAGGAATTGACATGGGTTCCAAATATGAATGGAGCGTTGGACTGAGTGAACTAATATCTTTGAAACAAATACCTAAGAAATGTTTGGATGAAATGGACATCTTTACAGACATTTGGTCTGCATTTCTGAAATGTAGATGATTAAATCCATATTGTTGGCTTCTTCCCCCTCTGCACTATGTCTCTCTTTACATCTTGCAAGAAATTTATGAACAAAGTTATTGTAAATCTGTTCTGTCTGTCTTGTCACTTAGATTCTTTTCAGAAATGTTGCTTTGCCAATATAGATAAACAATCTCCCGCAGGATTAACACATACTACTTAAAATTCTAAATACAATGGAAGGCCACAAAAATGCCTTGAGTAGAGGCATTCTGGAGCTCTTTAAAATCTCACTGGTGATGGTAAAAAGAAGCTTATCTGAACCTTCTGGGTCTAGAGATGGGGGATGGAAATCTTAACAGCACAACCTTCTATATGGATTTCCAGTATTTCTTTTTACTGGTCATATTTTGAGCCAAGAAGCACAAAGATGTGCAAAAATTACAGACTTGAGAACAAGGGTCTGAATTTCAAACTCACTCAAAGTTCAGGAGGGTTTGATCCAAAGTTTTGGGTCAGCCCATTATTGAGTTAGGGGTGAGGTGCAAAATTAGGATCCAGAACCAGATTTGAACCTCCTACAAAATTTGACATAAAGCTTGTCAGAAGATGGGTGGGGTTTTTAAAAATGTTCTGTGTGAAAAATTTTGATTGAAAACATTTTTCCCATTTTAACTGATTTTGATTTTTCACGTTAACATTGAAAAAGCAAAACTAACTTACTAAATAAATAAAATTTAGTCTTTTAGTTGCTGAAAACTGAAACAAATTGTGGTTTGGGGATTTTAAATTTTTATAACAAAAATTGCAAAAATGTTCAGAGACTATGGAAATTTTCTCATAAAGATGTCCATTGCATTGAAAAGCCATTTTCCACTAAAAAAACAAAAACAACCAACAACATTTTAGAAGGAAAATTTTAAAACCAGCTCTACTTTGAAGGTGTTCACACCTAGCGATTTTGGTATGGAGCTGTTTTTAATTAAAATGAAAGCAAACTGTATTAGAACATTTCAGAACCTTAAGAGGTTTTGTTCAAATTTGGTTCAAGAAATGGATGAAAGTTCACACAGGAAAAGCAGAAATTGGTATCTCTCCTGAACTGGTTCACCTAACCCTGCCTGAGACCCACTGTCTGTTTGTGTGAACTTCTTAAAGGAGCCAAGTAAAATAGGCACAGAACAGCAAGCTGCATCCTCTTTCTACTTCTTTATTCAAGTTCACACAGAACTCTGATTAGACAAAGCCTCTGATTTAAAAAAAAAAACCTGTTAAATGATGATTGAGAAAAGTGCAGTCTTGGTTAGCTGGAGTTCTGGTAGCCAAGCCATAGTGAAAAAAAATCCAAAATGGCCATTAATCAGACACAGGAAACCACTGTTCATTACAAACTAAATTTGCAGAGCCTTGGTTATAGCAGTCTCACAGAGTGAGTCAGCTCAACCAATATGCTGAGAAGAAAGAAAGAAAGAAAGAAAGAATTTAATCAATCAAAATAAATAATTAAATATCTTAATTTTTTTTTAAAATATACAAATAATTCCAATCTGGTTATTTTATGAAGACACATTTTTAATGAGCCCCATGTGCATGTGCGGACTCTTCTAATCTCATTGTATTTTGCTGGCTGTTACTAGTGCTCTCAGAGCCAGTTAATTTCTCAGCAACATTGTAAAGAGTGTGAACCTTTGCTTGTTTAAATAGCCCATTCTGAGGGAAGACTAGAGAGCTCATGGACTTTCTTCCAAGGTTTTGGAAAGTTCAGAACAAATTGACTGCTCTGTGCAATACTGCAGTCAGCCATAAATGTCATCATTCGATGGGCAAGATTCTGTTCTCAGCTGTGCTGGTGTGAATGCAGAGTAACTCCACCAAAGTCACTGGAATTACTCTAGATCTACATCCATGTAACAGAGCAGATTCTGGCCTTATAAGTTGTCTCCAGTCCATTAGCTTTCTAATTGCAAACAAGGGCCTGATCCTGGGTTCCCCCATTTGAGGGTTTGCCAGTGTGGAGTCCCACTGAGGTCACTGCGGTTTCATACAGGAGCAGGGGTCTGATAAGGAGTGCTAGAGTTCAATTTTATTTTATCTTTTCAAACAACTATACATCTCCAGATTTGATGAAGATTGGGAGCCTTCCTCTCCCTGATATATAGCTAGCTAAGGCAGCTCAATCTTTTATATTTCATACAAAAGAATTGTCGCTCTTAATTTCTTAAAGTAATTCACCAATAAAGTGATCAGTACTAAGCAGATCTGTTCATACAATGGCTGCCCATAGCACAAACTACTGGTAATCGCTTCGGAAAACAGCCCTAGTGCACAGTCAGAAGGGTCATTTAAACAGCAGTGATATGAAGCAGGAAACGAGTGGGACAAAGCCATTGTGCATTTGTGCTGGTATACTTGCCAACCTTCTGGCTAGGAGTGGGAGATTCTCTGCTTCAGGTCTCCCTTCTAGCTCATCCTCCTTAAGGTTTTCAGGCCAACCTGTTCTCTAGAATGGGAGATGAACTTTGAAAGGAGATCAATTTCAAAAGCTCAAAAATAAATTGGG
The DNA here is from genome assembly GCF_013100865.1 of Trachemys scripta elegans. NCBI lineage: Eukaryota > Metazoa > Chordata > Testudines > Emydidae > Trachemys > Trachemys scripta. Next base: position 188,828,065 of record NC_048300.1, on the reverse strand, counting down.
TATTTCTCCCCAATCTGGCGTTCATGCGAGGCAACAGATTTCCACTCCCACCACTGGCTCCCAATCTAAATAAGCTGGCAAATGTACAGTTAAGGTGAGAATATCTAAAATGAGTCAGCTAGCTGTGAGGATTCTTTCTACACAACAGGGTAATTATATGGCCCCTATCACTACAGCGTCTGAGCACATCCCCCCAGAGAGCCAGTGGGCTTTTGGGTATCAGCACTGCTGTTCCAAGAACTGCCCAGTTCATCTCTCATTCTCTTTTCCTTTTATGATTTGGATGAAGTGGAAATATGCAAATCATATGCCCAGCAGCATCTGCAAGTTTGACATATTCACTGATGCTTTCCTCACTAGCGCCACATCAGTAATGAGCATCTTATAACCTCCTCCAGCCCCATTAAAACAGAGGTTTCTGAATATATACCTGCTAAGAAAATTTTTCCCTTAGGGTCAAACTCTTTTTGCTTTCATACACACCTCGTTCCTACTACCTCAAGGTTCCCACTAGCAGTGTTATTTTGGATAGATCACATCAGAAAAAAAGTGTCCTTGAAAAGGGCCAGAGAAGAAGCAGTTCTGTACATTCCTAACCCATCTACTTGAAATTTTCAGCTAAATATCCTATTTTTTAAAGTTCCCAATAAAATAGGTGGCTGATATTCCAAAAAAAAAAAAAAAAAAGATGAATAGTTTCAAATACTGATGATTGCCAATAATAATACTTGCTCCAGCTCTTGGGTTCAGATTCCAGAGGGTTTTTTACCCTCCTGCTGTTGCCTTATGTTTTCTCTAGGGAGAGGCAGATTTGGCCCTGACCAATACACTTTAACAGCTGAAGTCATGGGGATACCAACCAGAAACATGATGAAGAATATATCCTAAGGCAACAAGGAGAGGAGTCTGTGAACTGGGGATACTGAGCCCTTGCTGACGTCAGTTAGGATTTGCTGAGCCGCTTGGCCACATCTGCATAAGCTTGCTCAATTTCTTTGTCCGCAGCACAGGTGTTGGTGAATTCATCCCTGGCATAAGCATTCTTCAGGTATCGCCATAGCCCCATCATCTCTGTTGGGAACTCATAGTTGCGGTATTTCTTAGCTACAATCTAGAGCAAAGACAAAAAAAGAAACTTGCTGGTTTTAGGCTTTTAAACTTAAGAACATAAGAACATAAGAATGGCCCCACTGGGTCAGACCTAAGGTCCATCCAGCCCAGTATCCTGTCTACCGACAGTGGCCAATGCCAGATGCCCCCGAGGGAGTGAACCTAACAGGTAATGATTAAACCATCTCTCTCCTGCAATCCATTTCCACCCTCTGACAAACAGAGGCTAAGGACACCATTCCTTACCCATCCTGGCTAATCTCCATGAATTTATCTAGTTCTCTTTTATAGATTCATAGATTCTAGGACTGGAAGGGACCTCAAGAGGTCGAGTCCAGTCCCCTGCCCTCATGGCAGGACCAAATACTGTCTAGACCATCCCTGATAGACATTTATCTAACCTACTCTTAAATATCTCCAGAGATGGAGATTCCACAACCTCCCTAGGCAGTTTATTCCAGTGTTTAACCACCCTGACAGTTAGGAACTTTTTCCTAATGTCCAACCTAAACCTCCCTTGCTGCAGTTTAAGCCCATTGCTTCTTGTTCTATCCTTAGAGGCTAAGGTGAACAAGTTTTCTCCCCCCTCCTTATGATACCCTTTTAGATACCTGAAAACTGCTATCATGTCCCCTCTCAGTCTTCTCTTTTCCAAACTAAACAAACCCAATTCTTTCAGCCTTCCTTCATAGATCATGTTCTCAAGACCTTCAATCATTCTTGTTGCTCTTCTCTGGACCCTCTCCAATTTCTCCACATCTTTCTTGAAATGTGGTGCCCAGAACTGGACACAATACTCCAGTTGAGGCCTAACCAGCGCAGAGTAGAGCGGAAGAATGACTTCTCGTGTCTTGCTCACAACACGCCTGTTAATACATCCCAGAATCATGTTTGCTTTTTTTGCAACAGCATCACACTGTTGACTCATATTTAGCTTGTGGTCAACTACAACCCCTAGATCCCTTTCTTTTTTTTAAAACCCTTTTATAGTCCTTAATAGAACTTCATTCTTTTTGTTACACAACGGACAAGGGAGTCAAAACGGGCAGGGTCCTATAGTACAAGCCATCAAAAGGTCAACATTTCCTGACCATTACCATGCAAATACAGTACCTAGTCTCAGGGCTTGTCTACACGAACACTTAGTTTGCAGCAAACTGGGAGCGTAACCCTACCCCATGCTAGCCTGCTGCACACTAAGTATCCATGTGGTCCAGGCTGCCACCCACTAAAAGTGTGCTTTGAGCTTCCCTGCTTTGAAAGAGTGGTAAATTAAAGCGTACTAGGAACTTTTAGTGTGTGGCAGCAGGGTACATGTGGACTCTTAGTGCGCAGCAGACTAGTGTGGGATAGAGTTACACCCCAGCTTGCTACAAACTAAGTGTTTGTGTAGACAAGCAGTAAAAGAAGTCCAATACCACTGTGTGGTAACTGATGCCAAATCCTGACTTAGTACTAGTAAGTACTGTATCCAAAGATCCAACAGGCTCCACCATGGTTTTTTCCCCTCATTCCTCTAACAGCTGTGCTCCCTGGAATGGCATTATCAGAGAAGAAGCCTGGTCGGATGACACTTTAAAAGGTAGATAGTTTAAAGGGTGTGAACTGAGAAAAGACTAAAAAAATGAAACGTATTGCTTGGTCAAACAATCATGGCAGGGGATATAACCATCTACAAACATTGGAAAGATATACACAACGAGGAGGGGAAATATCTGTTCAGAATGGTACAGGGCAACGTGACTTAGATGCCAAGAACTAGGTGCCTTAGTAATATCTCAGGCTGATTGAACTAGGAGTATTGGTGTGAACTGGGAAAATACATCTGTGTATCAGGAAGTTTCCTATCTCTGAGATTTATTAGACTGGAAATCTCTGTAGAAGCCCAACCATTAAAGACATTTAGGCCTTGATTCAGCAAGTTACTTAACCACATGCCTTACTTGTAATACGTATATAATCAATGGGACTAACTCATTGCTTAAGGTTAGATACATGCTTAAGTACCTTGCTAGACTGGGGCCTTTCGTCCTGATTGGGCAATGAATTTCATAATACACTGTATGTAACAATCCTGCAGTGACAGAATGGACAAATTGATTGGGCTGGAAGGATTAGTTAATTTATTGGGTCTTTCCCATCTCTAGTTTTTATGACTGTAAAGTTACTCCTGAGCATAAAGGGAATTACATCCATATGTACTGTACAGCTCCCCTCTGTTTTCTAAAGTACTTATTAGAGTTTCCATCCATCTCAGGTTTTTCAGGACAGCTCTGTTCTTATAAGGGATTATGGTTTATTCTTATTACCAGGATCCCTTTGGCATACTCTAGGCAAAATCCATTTCTACGTTGCATCTATGCAACCCCACTCCTTTCAGAAGTGTTTCACAAGTGAACATAGACGATAGAACCCACTCATCAATTTAGGTTGAGATGCACACAATTTCCAATGGAAGTCTTTAACCAAAGGAGAACATCCTTTTTCTTATGTCTGTAAAACAGACCTAGGACAATAGGCTGCAGCTATGCACGTCGATAAGAGATTTATAATTCTACAAGATCTGTTTACCGCTCTTTCATTTTGCCTTAAGGAGATGGGAACTAGCAATGGGCCACACAATGAAAGCTTTAAGCATTAGCATTAAAATGTCTGGCTATGCCTCCATGAGGGAAGATGAGCCAGAGAAAGTGACAAACCAGTGAGAATATTATCACATTACTTGTGTAAGTGACTTAGGCATCACATTCTGTGTTCGCTTTTTAGATGTGTACAGTCAGCGCTCACCATGGCTTAGCTTATGTTTTCACTCATGGAGCCAAGGTGGATGCATGACTTGGCTCCACTTTCTAGCTCCTGGCTTGCCAATGTCTACCAGGTACTTGTTTTTTTCTGAAGAAACATGTAATCTGATAAATTGAATAAATACAGCACTTAGAAGAGAGAATGATGTATATCCTTTGCACTACGCCAGTGACCATTCTGCATCTTAAACCCTGGATCCCAGAGCTACCTTTCATTGTTAACTTTGCTATGTGAAATACCAGCTGAACAGCTGGTACATCTGAACAGATCTTCTTAGGTTATACATGGGTGGGAATGGATGCATAGGGTAAAACTCAGAGTGAAGGAGACCTGGGGTTCTAATCCTGGATCTGCTACTGATTCACTGTGTGACATCAGACAAGTCACTTCAAGCTCTCTGTGTCTGTTTCCCCATCTATAAAAAATGGGGCAAATTATGCTTAGCCCCTATTGTACAGTGCTTTAAGATCTGTTGAGAAAAGCACCATGAGTATGTCTACACTGCAGTTACACACTTGCAGCTGGCCAGTGCCAGTTGACTCGGGCTTGCAGGGCTCAGGCTGAGGGACTGTTTAATTCTGCTGTAGACGTTCGGGCTCAGGCTGCAGCCTGAGCTCTGGGACCCTACCGGCTCACCCGGTTCTAGAACCCAGCTCTAGCCCAAGCCCGAATGTCTACAATGCAATGAAATAGCCCCGGAAACCCGAGTCAGCTGGCACAGGCCAGCTGTGGGTTTTTAATCGTAGTGTAGACATATCCTAAGTGTTAAGCATTATTTTTATACATATGTAGTGCTACCTGATCAGGCATATACACACAATAGTCAGAAAAAATAAAAAATAATTTATAAAATAGTCCAGTGGAAAGAAAGAATCTGGATGACGAGGGTTTGCAGCTGTCATGGTAGCTAGCTTTAAAAATACACTTCCTATCAAGGGAAGCCAAAAGGTCACAACGCTTATACAACCCTATTTTATAAAACCAATGTGTGGGGGGCTGGGAGTGCAGAATGAGGGAGAAAGGGGCATTGGTAAGATAATCAGTCCAAGGAGATGTGCGGTTTAGTTGAGAGAGCCAGGTGTGAATTTATACCAACGTGAAGAAACAAAAAGGAAATACAGTGACAGAGTGCAACAAGTGCAAAAGATTAAAGACAAAATATTTTTAAATAGTCCAAATTAAAAGCAAACTGGCCTGTACGGTATTAGCTATGAGATATGCTGGTGTGTTTCTAATAGCTCCAGCTAGCACAAGCTTCTGTTCTTTCCTCCCTGCAAACCCAGACACTAGGGAAAGAAGAAAGCTGTATATATATTGGCCTCAAGCTCTTCCTCTTTCCCTGGTCACTATGTGCCAGAGAGGTCCTTAGTCCCTAGCTGTGGACCTTCCCCTACTATGTATATTCTTGAGGTTGGAGAATTGGACTCCAACAGTATCTGGCAGAGAGGAGAACTTCAGCTTGCTCTGACCCCTTTGACATCTACCAGCAGTGGGGCAGATAATGCTGTGAAGGAGAGATCTAGTGAATTTAATCGACCGCCTCCCTTTTACCTCAGAGGAAGGGATCTGGCCGCTCAGCAGGCCCCATATCCTGTTAATGCACCTGCTAGACTTACGCTTGGCTGCCAAAGGGGCGAGTCCTGTTTGCTCTACCTGAGTTGTGGCATACATCCCATAGAACCCAAACACCATATACTTGCTGACCCAGACTAGTGAATAGTGAGAGATGGAGTCTCTAGGGTGCTAGGAAGTACCATGCAATACCCTAGCCTATTCTGCCCACCTCACAGTGCACTGGAGATGAGCGGGAGCATCACATTGATGCACATTCTATCCAGTGTTTCTTCCTCTTTACAATCAAAGAGTCTTTTTAGATCTTGTTTAATTTTCTTTGCACTTTTGGCCAAGATCGTAGGACCTTACAAACTATTTATAGACCAGGCTCTTTCCTATAGAAAAGAAGGGACTGGCAGATAGAGCTACAGCATTTCTAGGATAGTTCAGGTTTACAGACTTGAGCACTTTACTGTCAGACCAGATTTGCTTATCCATCAGATGAAGCCTTTTACCTTAACAACATGAAGTTTGGGCAGAAGGTTGCAATCAGCAAGCGTCAGCTCATCCCCATCCAGAAACTTGCGTTTAGACACTTTCTCCTCTTCAGTGCTGTCTGCATCGATTTCTTCAGGGAGAGGGGTGTTCAGATAGTCATCCAGCTTCTTTAAAGCCTTTGTCAAACCTCTCTCAAGGCCTTTGTCAATAAATAAATAAATAAATAAATAGGTGGGTGGGAAGAAAGAAAGAAACACTCTCGTTAACACTGCCCGTGACCATACTTACGAAGCTAAGGCCAGATGCTCTGGTGTGGGGTTCTGTTTGTGCTGTATAAGCAGCTACATGAGGATTGCCCCAGGCTAGACCTAGTTTTCCAGTGACACAGGTGGCTCTTAGGTACAGCCCTCCCTCCTAACAGTATAGCAACAAAAAAGGGACAGAGGAAGGAGGAAAGGAGGTGCGGTCATGATGTTCCCACACCGCGCTGATCCTAGGCTGTGTTTTTGGTGCACTGCAGCCACTGGATCTCAAGGTAGGTAGAACAGCTGTAGATAGTATGGGGCGAATGACCATGTACACATGGACTGGGCGATGCCCCTGTACCCCCTCACACTGTTATTATTGAACATCCATCTAAGAAGGTCAATGAATTGGAGCTCCCCAATTCCAATAGCACTATTCTAGCTCTACAGTGTTGCCATTTTTTCTTTCATGTAAATTCATTTAAGGTGGTAGGAATGTCTCAGAAAATGCCAACCATAGTGCTATGGTGACGTTCCCCCAGTCACTTAGAAGATACAGTGTAATTGAAATGAAAGCAGTTTGACAACAATGAAATGTAATGTCACACAAAACACTTATGATATCCAGCCAGTTTCAAACCTCTTCCCATTTCAGAATTGAATTGGGGTCAAGTACCCCTTTCAGTCGATTTCAAAGGGGTTGCCCAGCAGAGAGGAGAATTTGGACCTTTCACTTTAAGACTTACTAAAGGCTAAATCCCGCAGTCAGTCCTTCCCCACACAATAAATTCCTTTTGACTCTAGTGGGAGTTCTGCACTCAAAATGATGACAAGATACAGCATATAACAAAGGTGCCAAATTCTCCAGCAAAAACATCAGCCCAGGTGCAAGATCTCTGTGTCTACACTTCACCATCATCAGAATGAACAAATTACAGATATTTTACTCATCCATCACAAGCAGTGTATTTGCCCCAGGTGAGTGAGTAGAAGTTTGCAAGGTATTACTTGGATTGAAAACTTTCGACTCTGGGACATGGACCATCTTTTTGTTCTGGGTTTGTACAGCACCTAGCAGGGCCAGCTCTAACTTTTTTGCCGCCCCAAGCAAAAAAAAAAAAAAAAAAAAAAAAGAGTGCCG